>NW_027472801.1:0-270982 GCF_030347505.1 Rhynchophorus ferrugineus | reverse complement strand
GCCCAAGTTAGAAGCGGAGCCTAAGGTGTAAATTACCGATAGTCCATATCTCGGAAACTATAAGAGATAATGCAATTTGGCAACCTTCAATGTAATTAGCATGCCGAATATTACTTGGAATGCGAATTGGAACGAAATCGCCAATAGATAAGACCATTTTACAATTTGGGCCCAAGTTAGAAGCAGAGCCTAAGGTGTAAATTATCGATAGTCCATATCTCGGAAACTATAAGAGATAATGCAATTTGGCAACCGGCAATGTTATTAGCATGCCGAATATTACTTGGAATGTGAATTGGAATGAAATCGCCAATAGATAAGACCATTTTACAATTTGGGCCCAAGTTAGAAGCAGAGCCTAAGGTGTAAATTATCCATAGTCCATATCTCGGAAACTATAAGAGATAATGCAATTTGGCAACTGGCAATGTAATTAGCATGCCGAATATTACTTGGAATGTGAATTGGGACGAAATCGCCAATAGATAAGACCATTTTACAATTTGGGCCCAAGTTAGAAGCAGAGCCTAAGGTGTAAATTATCGATAGTCCATATCTCGGAAACTATAAGAGATAATGCAATTTGGCAACCGGCAATGTAATTAGCATGCCGAATATTACTTGGAATGTGAATTGGAATGAAATCGCCAATAGATAAGACCATTTTACAATTTGGGCCCAAGTTAGAAGCAGAGCCTAAGGTGTAAATTATCCATAGTCCATATCTCGAAACTATAAGAGATGATGCAATTTGGCAACTGGCAATGTAATTAGCATGCCGAATATTACTTGGAATGTGAATTGGGACGAAATCGCCAATAGATAAGACCATTTTACAATTTGGGCCCAAGTTAGAAGCAGAGCCTAAGGTGTAAATTATCGATAGTCCATATCTCGGAAACTATAAGAGATAATGCAATTTGGCAACCGGCAATGTAATTAGCATGCCGAATACTACTTGGAATGTGAATTGGAACGAAATCGCCAATAGATAAGACCATTTTACAGTTTGGGCCCAAGTTAGAAGCAGAGCCTAAGGTGTAAATTATCGATAGTCCATATCTCGGAAACTATAAGAGATAATGCAATTTGGCAACCGGCAATGTAATTAGCATGCCGAATATTACTTGGAATGTGAATTGGAACGAAATCGCCAATAGATAAGACCATATTACAATTTGGGCCCAAGCTAGAAGCAGAGCCTAAGGTGTAAATTATCGATAGTCCATATCTCGGAAACTATAAGAGATAATGCAATTTGGCAACCGGCAATGTAATTAGTATGCCGAATATTACTTGGAATGTGAATTGGAACGAAATCGCCAATAGATAAGACCATTTTACAATTTGGGCCCAAGTTAGAAGCAGAGCCTAAGGTGTAAATTATCGATAGTCCATATCTCGGAAACTATAAGAGATAATGCAATTTGGCAACCGGCAATGTAATTAGCATGCCGAATATTACTTGGAATGTGAATTGGAACGAAATCGCCAATAGGTAAGACCATTTTACAATTTGGGCCCAAGTTAGAAGCAGAGCCTAAGGTGTAAATTATCGATAGTCCATATCTCGGAAACTATAAGAGATAATTCAATTTGGCCACCGGCAATGTATTTAGCATGCCGAATATTTCTTGGAATGTGAATTGGAACGAAATCGCCAATAGATAAGACCATTTTACAATTTGGGCCCAAGTTAGAAGCAGAGCCTAAGGTGTAAATTATCGATAGTCCATATCTCGGAAACTATAAGAGATAATGCAATTTGGCAACCGGCAATGTAATTAGCATGCCGAATATTACTTGGAATGTGAATTGTAACGAAATCGCCAATATATAAGGCCATTTTACAATTTGGGCCCAAGTTAGAAGCAGAGCCTAAGGTGTAAATTATCGATAGTCCATTTCTCGGAAACTATAAGAGATAATGCAATTTGGCAACCGGCAATGTAATTAGCATGCCGAATATTACTTGGAATGTGAATTGGAACGAAATCGCCAATAGATAAGACCATTTTACAATTTGGGCCCAAGTTAGAAGCAGAGCCTAAGGTGTAAATTATCGATAGTCCATATCTCGGAAACTAAAAGAGATAATGCAATTTGGCAACCGGCAATGTAATTAGCATGCCAAATATTACTTGGAATGTGAATTGGGACGAAATCGCCAATAGATAAGACCATTTTACAATTTGGGCCCAAGTTAGAAGCAGAGCCTAAGGTGTAAATTATCGATAGTCCATATCTCGGAAACTATAAGAGATAATGCAATTTGGCAACCGGCAATGTAATTAGCATGCCGAATATTACTTGGAATGTGAATTGGAACGAAATCGCCAATAGATAAGACCATTTTACAATTTGGGCCCAAGTTAGAAGCAGAGCCTAAGGTGTAAATTATCGATAGTCCATATCTCGGAAACTATAAGAGATAATGCAATTTGGCAACCGGCAATGTAATTAGCATGCCGAATACCACTTGGAATATGAATTGGAACGAAATCGCCAATAGATAAAACGATTTTACAATTTGGGCCCAAGTTAAAAGCAGAGCCTAAGGTGTAAATTATCGATAGTCCATATCTCGGAAACTATAAGAGATAATTCTATTTGGCAACCGGCAATGTAATTAGCATGCCGAATATTACTTGTAATGTGAATTGGAACGAAATCGCCAATAGATAAGACCATTTTACAATTTGGGCCCAAGTTAGAAGCAGAGCCTAAGGTGTAAATTATCGATAGTCCATATCTCGGAAACTATAAGAGATAATGCAATTTGGCAACCGGCAATGTAATTAGCATGCCGAATATTACTTGGAATGTGAATTGGAACGAAATCGCCAATAGATAAGACGATTTTACAATTTTGGCCCAAGTTAGAAGCAGAGCCTAAGGTGTAAATTACCGATAGTCCATATCTCGGAAACTATAAGAGATAATGCAATTTGGCTACCGGCAATGTAATTAGCATGCCGAATATTACTTGGAATGTGAATTGAAACGAAATCGCCAATAGATAAGACCATTTTACAATTTGAGACCAAGTTAGAAGCAGAGCCTAAGGTGTAAATTATCGATAGTCCATATCTCGGAAACTATAAGAGATAATGCAATTTGGCAACCGGCAATGTAATTAGCATGCCGAATATTACTTGGAATGTGAATTGGAATGAAATCGCCAATAGATAAGACCATTTTACAATTTGGGCCCAAGTTAGAAGCAGAGCCTAAGGTGTAAATTATCGATAGTCCATATCTCGGAAACTATAAGAGATAATGCAATTTGGCAACCGGCAATGTAATTAGCATGCCGAATATTACTTGGAATGTGAATTGGAACGAAATCGCCAATAGATAAGACGATTTTACAATTTGGGCCCAAGTTAGAAGCGGAGCCTAAGGTGTAAATTACCGATAGTCCATATCTCGGAAACTATAAGAGATAATGCAATTTGGCAACCTTCAATGTAATTAGCATGCCGAATATTACTTGGAATGTGAATTGGAACGAAATCGCCAATAGATAAGACCATTTTACAATTTGGGCCCAAGTTAGAAGCAGAGCCTAAGGTGTAAATTATCGATAGTCCATATCTCGGAAACTATAAGAGATAATGCAATTTGGCAACCGGCAATGTTATTAGCATGCCGAATATTACTTGGAATGTGAATTGGAATGAAATCGCCAATAGATAAGACCATTTTACAATTTGGGCCCAAGTTAGAAGCAGAGCCTAAGGTGTAAATTATCCATAGCCCATATCTCGGAAACTATAAGAGATAATGCAATTTGGCAACTGGCAATGTAATTAGCATGCCGAATATTACTTGGAATGTGAATTGGGACGAAATCGCCAATAGATAAGACCATTTTACAATTTGGGCCCAAGTTAGAAGCAGAGCCTAAGGTGTAAATTATCGATAGTCCATATCTCGGAAACTATAAGAGATAATGCAATTTGGCAACCGGCAATGTAATTAGCATGCCGAATATTACTTGGAATGTGAATTGGAATGAAATCGCCAATAGATAAGACCATTTTACAATTTGGGCCCAAGTTAGAAGCAGAGCCTAAGGTGTAAATTATCCATAGTCCATATCTCGAAAACTATAAGAGATGATGCAATTTGGCAACTGGCAATGTAATTAGCATGCCGAATATTACTTGGAATGTGAATTGGGACGAAATCGCCAATAGATAAGACCATTTTACAATTTGGGCCCAAGTTAGAAGCAGAGCCTAAGGTGTAAATTATCGATAGTCCATATCTCGGAAACTATAAGAGATAATGCAATTTGGCAACCGGCAATGTAATTAGCATGCCGAATATTACTTGGAATGTGAATTGGAACGAAATCGCCAATAGATAAGACCATTTTACAATTTGGGCCCAAGTTAGAAGCAGAGCCTAAGGTGTAAATTATCGATAGTCCATATCTCGGAAACTATAAGAGATAATTCAATTTGGCAACCGGCAATGTAATTAGCATGCCGAATATTACTTGGAATGTGAATTGGAACGAAATCGCCAATAGATAAGACCATTTTACAATTTGGGCCCAAGTTAGAAGCAGAGCCTAAGGTGTAAATTATCGATAGTCCATATCTCGGAAACTATAAGAGATAAAGCAATTTGGCAACCGGCAATGTAATTAGCATGCCGAATATTACTTGGAATGTGAATTGGAACGAAATCGCCAATAGATAAGACGATTTTACAATTTTGGCCCAAGTTAGAAGCAGAGCCTAAGGTGTAAATTACCGATAGTTCATATCTCGGAAACTATAAGAGATAATGCAATTTGGCAACCGGCAATGTAATTAGCATGCCGAATATTACTTGGAATGTGAATTGGAACGAAATCGCCAATAGATAAGACCATTTTACAATTTGGGCCCAAGTTAGAAGCAGAGCCTAAGGTGTAAATTATCGATAGTCCATATCTCGGAAACTATAAGAGATAATGCAATTTGGCAACCGGCAATGTAATTAGCATGCCGAATATTACTTGGAATGTGAATTGGAATGAAATCGCCAATAGATAAGACCATTTTACAATTTGGGCCCAAGTTAGAAGCAGAGCCTAAGGTGTAAATTATCGATAGTCCATATCTCGGAAACTATAAGAGATAATGCAATTTGGCAACCGGCAATGTAATTAGCATGCCGAATATTACTTGGAATGTGAATTGGAACGAAATCGCCAATAGATAAGACGATTTTACAATTTGGGCCCAAGTTAGAAGCGGAGAATAAGGTGTAAATTACCGATAGTCCATATCTCGGAAACTATAAGAGATAATGCAATTTGGCAACTGGCAATGTAATTAGCATGCCGAATATTACTTGGAATGTGAATTGGAACGAAATCGCCAATAGATAAGACCATTTTACAATTTGGGCCCAAGTTAGAAGCAGAGCCTAAGGTGTAAATTATCGATAGTCCATATCTCGGAAACTATAAGAGATAATGCAATTTGGCAACCGGCAATGTAATTAGCATGCCGAATATTACTTGGAATGTGAATTGGAACGAAATCGCCAATAGATAAGACCATATTACAATTTGGGCCCAAGTTAGAAGCAGAGCCTAAGGTGTAAATTATCGATAGTCCATATCTCGGAAACTATAAGAGATAATGCAATTTGGCAACCGGCAATGTAATTAGTATGCCGAATATTACTTGGAATGTGAATTGGAACGAAATCGCCAATAGATAAGACCATTTTACAATTTGGGCCCAAGTTAGAAGCAGAGCCTAAGGTGTAAATTATCGATAGTCCATATCTCGGAAACTACAAGAGATAATGCAATTTGGCAACCGGCAATGTAATTAGCATGCCGAATATTACTTGGAATGTGAATTGGAACGAAATCGCCAATAGGTAAGACCATTTTACAATTTGGGCCCAAGTTAGAAGCAGAGCCTAAGGTGTAAATTATCGATAGTCCATATCTCGGAAACTATAAGAGATAATGCAATTTGGCAACCGGCAATGTAATTAGCATGCCGAATATTACTTGGAATGTGAATTGGAACGAAATCGCCAATAGATAAGGCCATTTTACAATTTGGGCCCAAGTTAGAAGCAGAGCCTAAGGTGTAAATTATCGATAGTCCATTTCTCGGAAACTATAAGAGATAATGCAATTTGGCAACCGGCAATGTAATTAGCATGCCGAATATTACTTGGAATGTGAATTGGAACGAAATCGCCAATAGATAAGACCATTTTACAATTTGGGCCCAAGTTAGAAGCAGAGCCTAAGGTGTAAATTATCGATAGTCCATATCTCGGAAACTAAAAGAGATAATGCAATTTGGCAACCGGCAATGTAATTAGCATGCCGAATATTACTTGGAATGTGAATTGGGACGAAATCGCCAATAGATAAGACCATTTTACAATTTGGGCCCAAGTTAGAAGCAGAGCCTAAGGTGTAAATTATCGATAGTCCATATCTCGGAAACTATAAGAGATAATGCAATTTGGCAACCGGCAATGTAATTAGCATGCCGAATATTACTTGGAATGTGAATTGGAACGAAATCGCCAATAGATAAGACCATTTTACAATTTGGGCCCAAGTTAGAAGCAGAGCCTAAGGTGTAAATTATCGATAGTCCATATCTCGGAAACTATAAGAGATAATGCAATTTGGCAACCGGCAATGTAATTAGCATGCCGAATACCACTTGGAATATGAATTGGAACGAAATCGCCAATAGATAAAACGATTTTACAATTTGGGCCCAAGTTAAAAGCAGAGCCTAAGGTGTAAATTATCGATAGTCCATATCTCGGAAACTATAAGAGATAATTCTATTTGGCAACCGGCAATGTAATTAGCATGCCGAATATTACTTGGAATGTGAATTGGAACGAAATCGCCAATAGATAAGACCATTTTACAATTTGGGCCCAAGTTAGAAGCAGAGCCTAAGGTGTAAATTATCGATAGTCCATATCTCGGAAACTATAAGAGATAATGCAATTTGGCAACCGGCAATGTAATTAGCATGCCGAATATTACTTGGAATGTGAATTGGAACGAAATCGCCAATAGATAAGACGATTTTACAATTTTGGCCCAAGTTAGAAGCAGAGCCTAAGGTGTAAATTACCGATAGTCCATATCTCGGAAACTATAAGAGATAATGCAATTTGGCAACCGGCAATGTAATTAGCATGCCGAATATTACTTGGAATGTGAATTGAAACGAAATCGCCAATAGATAAGACCATTTTACAATTTGGGCCCAAGTTAGAAGCAGAGCCTAAGGTGTAAATTATCGATAGTCCATATCTCGGAAACTATAAGAGATAATGCAATTTGGCAACCGGCAATGTAATTAGCATGCCGAATATTACTTGGAATGTGAATTGGAATGAAATCGCCAATAGATAAGACCATTTTACAATTTGGGCCCAAGTTAGAAGCAGAGCCTAAGGTGTAAATTATCGATAGTCCATATCTCGGAAACTATAAGAGATAATGCAATTTGGCAACCGGCAATGTAATTAGCATGCCGAATATTACTTTTAATGTGAATTGGAACGAAATCGCCAATAGATAAGACGATTTTACAATTTGGGCCCAAGTTAGAAGCGGAGCCTAAGGTGTAAATTACCGATAGTCCATATCTCGGAAACTATAAGAGATAATGCAATTTGGCAACCTTCAATGTAATTAGCATGCCGAATATTACTTGGAATGCGAATTGGAACGAAATCGCCAATAGATAAGACCATTTTACAATTTGGGCCCAAGTTAGAAGCAGAGCCTAAGGTGTAAATTATCGATAGTCCATATCTCGGAAACTATAAGAGATAATGCAATTTGGCAACCGGCAATGTTATTAGCATGCCGAATATTACTTGGAATGTGAATTGGAATGAAATCGCCAATAGATAAGACCATTTTACAATTTGGGCCCAAGTTAGAAGCAGAGCCTAAGGTGTAAATTATCCATAGTCCATATCTCGGAAACTATAAGAGATAATGCAATTTGGCAACTGGCAATGTAATTAGCATGCCGAATATTACTTGGAATGTGAATTGGGACGAAATCGCCAATAGATAAGACCATTTTACAATTTGGGCCCAAGTTAGAAGCAGAGCCTAAGGTGTAAATTATCGATAGTCCATATCTCGGAAACTATAAGAGATAATGCAATTTGGCAACCGGCAATGTAATTAGCATGCCGAATATTACTTGGAATGTGAATTGGAATGAAATCGCCAATAGATAAGACCATTTTACAATTTGGGCCCAAGTTATAAGCAGAGCCTAAGGTGTAAATTATCCATAGTCCATATCTCGAAAACTATAAGAGATGATGCAATTTGGCAACTGGCAATGTAATTAGCATGCCGAATATTACTTGGAATGTGAATTGGGACGAAATCGCCAATAGATAAGACCATTTTACAATTTGGGCCCAAGTTAGAAGCAGAGCCTAAGGTGTAAATTATCGATAGTCCATATCTCGGAAACTATAAGAGATAATGCAATTTGGCAACCGGCAATGTAATTAGCATGCCGAATACTACTTGGAATGTGAATTGGAACGAAATCGCCAATAGATAAGACCATTTTACAGTTTGGGCCCAAGTTAGAAGCAGAGCCTAAGGTGTAAATTATCGATAGTCCATATCTCGGAAACTATAAGAGATAATGCAATTTGGCAACCGGCAATGTAATTAGCATGCCGAATATTACTTGGAATGTGAATTGGAACGAAATCGCCAATAGATAAGACCATATTACAATTTGGGCCCAAGCTAGAAGCAGAGCCTAAGGTGTAAATTATCGATAGTCCATATCTCGGAAACTATAAGAGATAATGCAATTTGGCAACCGGCAATGTAATTAGTATGCCGAATATTACTTGGAATGTGAATTGGAACGAAATCGCCAATAGATAAGACCATTTTACAATTTGGGCCCAAGTTAGAAGCAGAGCCTAAGGTGTAAATTATCGATAGTCCATATCTCGGAAACTATAAGAGATAATGCAATTTGGCAACCGGCAATGTAATTAGCATGCCGAATATTACTTGGAATGTGAATTGGAACGAAATCGCCAATAGGTAAGACCATTTTACAATTTGGGCCCAAGTTAGAAGCAGAGCCTAAGGTGTAAATTATCGATAGTCCATATCTCGGAAACTATAAGAGATAATTCAATTTGGCCACCGGCAATGTATTTAGCATGCCGAATATTTCTTGGAATGTGAATTGGAACGAAATCGCCAATAGATAAGACCATTTTACAATTTGGGCCCAAGTTAGAAGCAGAGCCTAAGGTGTAAATTATCGATAGTCCATATCTCGGAAACTATAAGAGATAATGCAATTTGGCAACCGGCAATGTAATTAGCATGCCGAATATTACTTGGAATGTGAATTGTAACGAAATCGCCAATATATAAGGCCATTTTACAATTTGGGCCCAAGTTAGAAGCAGAGCCTAAGGTGTAAATTATCGATAGTCCATTTCTCGGAAACTATAAGAGATAATGCAATTTGGCAACCGGCAATGTAATTAGCATGCCGAATATTACTTGGAATGTGAATTGGAACGAAATCGCCAATAGATAAGGCCATTTTACAATTTGGGCCCAAGTTAGAAGCAGAGCCTAAGGTGTAAATTATCGATAGTCCATATCTCGGAAACTAAAAGAGATAATGCAATTTGGCAACCGGCAATGTAATTAGCATGCCAAATATTACTTGGAATGTGAATTGGGACGAAATCGCCAATAGATAAGACCATTTTACAATTTGGGCCCAAGTTAGAAGCAGAGCCTAAGGTGTAAATTATCGACAGTCCATATCTCGGAAACTATAAGAGATAATGCAATTTGGCAACCGGCAATGTAATTAGCATGCCGAATATTACTTGGAATGTGAATTGGAACGAAATCGCCAATAGATAAGACCATTTTACAATTTGGGCCCAAGTTAGAAGCAGAGCCTAAGGTGTAAATTATCGATAGTCCATATCTCGGAAACTATAAGAGATAATGCAATTTGGCAACCGGCAATGTAATTAGCATGCCGAATACCACTTGGAATATGAATTGGAACGAAATCGCCAATAGATAAAACGATTTTACAATTTGGGCCCAAGTTAAAAGCAGAGCCTAAGGTGTAAATTATCGATAGTCCATATCTCGGAAACTATAAGAGATAATTCTATTTGGCAACCGGCAATGTAATTAGCATGCCGAATATTACTTGGAATGTGAATTGGAACGAAATCGCCAATAGATAAGACCATTTTACAATTTGGGCCCAAGTTAGAAGCAGAGCCTAAGGTGTAAATTATCGATAGTCCATATCTCGGAAACTATAAGAGATAATGCAATTTGGCAACCGGCAATGTAATTAGCATGCCGAATATTACTTGGAATGTGAATTGGAACGAAATCGCCAATAGATAAGACGATTTTACAATTTTGGCCCAAGTTAGAAGCAGAGCCTAAGGTGTAAATTACCGATAGTCCATATCTCGGAAACTATAAGAGATAATGCAATTTGGCTACCGGCAATGTAATTAGCATGCCGAATATTACTTGGAATGTGAATTGAAACGAAATCGCCAATAGATAAGACCATTTTACAATTTGGGACCAAGTTAGAAGCAGAGCCTAAGGTGTAAATTATCGATAGTCCATATCTCGGAAACTATAAGAGATAATGCAATTTGGCAACCGGCAATGTAATTAGCATGCCGAATATTACTTGGAATGTGAATTGGAATGAAATCGCCAATAGATAAGACCATTTTACAATTTGGGCCCAAGTTAGAAGCAGAGCCTAAGGTGTAAATTATCGATAGTCCATATCTCGGAAACTATAAGAGATAATGCAATTTGGCAACCGGCAATGTAATTAGCATGCCGAATATTACTTGGAATGTGAATTGGAACGAAATCGCCAATAGATAAGACGATTTTACAATTTGGGCCCAAGTTAGAAGCGGAGCCTAAGGTGTAAATTACCGATAGTCCATATCTCGGAAACTATAAGAGATAATGCAATTTGGCAACCTTCAATGTAATTAGCATGCCGAATATTACTTGGAATGTGAATTGGAACGAAATCGCCAATAGATAAGACCATTTTACAATTTGGGCCCAAGTTAGAAGCAGAGCCTAAGGTGTAAATTATCGATAGTCCATATCTCGGAAACTATAAGAGATAATGCAATTTGGCAACCGGCAATGTTATTAGCATGCCGAATATTACTTGGAATGTGAATTGGAATGAAATCGCCAATAGATAAGACCATTTTACAATTTGGGCCCAAGTTAGAAGCAGAGCCTAAGGTGTAAATTATCCATAGTCCATATCTCGGAAACTATAAGAGATAATGCAATTTGGCAACTGGCAATGTAATTAGCATGCCGAATATTACTTGGAATGTGAATTGGGACGAAATCGCCAATAGATAAGACCATTTTACAATTTGGGCCCAAGTTAGAAGCAGAGCCTAAGGTGTAAATTATCGATAGTCCATATCTCGGAAACTATAAGAGATAATGCAATTTGGCAACCGGCAATGTAATTAGCATGCCGAATATTACTTGGAATGTGAATTGGAATGAAATCGCCAATAGATAAGACCATTTTACAATTTGGGCCCAAGTTAGAAGCAGAGCCTAAGGTGTAAATTATCCATAGTCCATATCTCGAAAACTATAAGAGATGATGCAATTTGGCAACTGGCAATGTAATTAGCATGCCGAATATTACTTGGAATGTGAATTGGGACGAAATCGCCAATAGATAAGACCATTTTACAATTTGGGCCCAAGTTAGAAGCAGAGCCTAAGGTGTAAATTATCGATAGTCCATATCTCGGAAACTATAAGAGATAATGCAATTTGGCAACCGGCAATGTAATTAGCATGCCGAATATTACTTGGAATGTGAATTGGAACGAAATCGCCAATAGATAAGACCATTTTACAATTTGGGCCCAAGTTAGAAGCAGAGCCTAAGGTGTAAATTATCGATAGTCCATATCTCGGAAACTATAAGAGATAATTCAATTTGGCAACCGGCAATGTAATTAGCATGCCGAATATTACTTGGAATGTGAATTGGAACGAAATCGCCAATAGATAAGACCATTTTACAATTTGGGCCCAAGTTAGAAGCAGAGCCTAAGGTGTAAATTATCGATAGTCCATATCTCGGAAACTATAAGAGATAAAGCAATTTGGCAACCGGCAATGTAATTAGCATGCCGAATATTACTTGGAATGTGAATTGGAACGAAATCGCCAATAGATAAGACGATTTTACAATTTTGGCCCAAGTTAGAAGCAGAGCCTAAGGTGTAAATTACCGATAGTTCATATCTCGGAAACTATAAGAGATAATGCAATTTGGCAACCGGCAATGTAATTAGCATGCCGAATATTACTTGGAATGTGAATTGGAACGAAATCGCCAATAGATAAGACCATTTTACAATTTGGGCCCAAGTTAGAAGCAGAGCCTAAGGTGTAAATTATCGATAGTCCATATCTCGGAAACTATAAGAGATAATGCAATTTGGCAACCGGCAATGTAATTAGCATGCCGAATATTACTTGGAATGTGAATTGGAATGAAATCGCCAATAGATAAGACCATTTTACAATTTGGGCCCAAGTTAGAAGCAGAGCCTAAGGTGTAAATTATCGATAGTCCATATCTCGGAAACTATAAGAGATAATGCAATTTGGCAACCGGCAATGTAATTAGCATGCCGAATATTACTTGGAATGTGAATTGGAACGAAATCGCCAATAGATAAGACGATTTTACAATTTGGGCCCAAGTTAGAAGCGGAGAATAAGGTGTAAATTACCGATAGTCCATATCTCGGAAACTATAAGAGATAATGCAATTTGGCAACCGGCAATGTAATTAGCATGCCGAATATTACTTGGAATGTGAATTGGAACGAAATCGCCAATAGATAAGACCATTTTACAATTTGGGCCCAAGTTAGAAGCAGAGCCTAAGGTGTAAATTATCGATAGTCCATATCTCGGAAACTATAAGAGATAATGCAATTTGGCAACTGGCAATGTTATTAGCATGCCGAATATTACTTGGAATATGAATTGGAATGAAATCGCCAATAGATAAGACCATTTTACAATTTGGGCCCAAGTTAGAAGCAGAGCATAAGGTGTAAATTATCCATAGTCCATATCTCGGAAACTATAAGAGATAATGCAATTTGGCAACTGGCAATGTAATTAGCATGCCGAATATTACTTGGAATGTGAATTGGGACGAAATCGCCAATAGATAAGACCATTTTACAATTTGGGCCCAAGTTAGAAGCAGAGCCTAAGGTGTAAATTATCGATAGTCCATATCTCGGAAACTATAAGAGATAATGCAATTTGGCAACCGGCAATGTAATTAGCATGCCGAATATTACTTGGAATGTGAATTGGAATGAAATCGCCAATAGATAAGACCATTTTACAATTTGGGCCCAAGTTAGAAGCAGAGCCTAAGGTGTAAATTATCCATAGTCCATATCTCGAAAACTATAAGAGATAATGCAATTTGGCAACTGGCAATGTAATTAGCATGCCGAATATTACTTGGAATGTGAATTGGGACGAAATCGCCAATAGATAAGACCATTTTACAATTTGGGCCCAAGTTAGAAGCAGAGCCTAAGGTGTAAATTATCGATAGTCCATATCTCGGAAACTATAAGAGATAATGCAATTTGGCAACCGGCAATGTAATTAGCATGCCGAATACTACTTGGAATGTGAATTGGAACGAAATCGCCAATAGATAAGACCATTTTACAGTTTGGGCCCAAGTTAGAAGCAGAGCCTAAGGTTAAAAATAATCGATAGTCCATATCTCGGAAACTATAAGAGATAATGCAATTTGGGAACCGGCAATGTAATTAGCATGCCGAATATTACTTGGAATGTGAATTGGAACGAAATCGCCAATAGATAAGACCATTTTACAATTTGGGCCCAAGTTAGAAGCAGAGCCTAAGGTGTAAATTATCGATAGTCCATATCTCGGAAACTATAAGAGATAATGCAACTTGGCCACCGGCAATGTAATTAGCATGCCGAATATTACTTGGAATGTGAATTGGAACGAAATCGCCAATAGATAAGACCATTTTACAATTTGGGCCCAAGTTAGAAGCAGAGCCTAAGGTGTAAATTATCGATAGTCCATATCTCGGAAACTATAGGAGATAATTCAATTTGGCAACCGGCAATGTAATTAGCATGCCGAATATTACTTGGAATGTGAATTGGAACGAAATCGCCAATAGATAAGACCATTTTACAATTTGGGCCCAAGTTAGAAGCAGAGCCTAAGGTGTAAATTATCGATAGTCCATATCTCGGAAACTATAAGAGATAATGCAATTTGGCAACCGGCAATGTAATTAGCATGCCGAATATTACTTGGAATGTGAATTGGAACGAAATCGCCAATAGATAAGACCATTTTACAATTTGGGCCCAAGTTAGAAGCAGATCCTAAGGTGTAAATTATCGATAGTCCATATCTCGGAAACTATAAGAGATAATGCAATTTGGCAACCGGCAATGTAATTAGCATGCCGAATATTACTTGGAATGTGAATTGGAACGAAATAGCCAATAGATAAGACCATTTTACAATTTGGGCCCAAGTTAGAAGCGGAGCCTAAGGTGTAAATTACCGATAGTCCATATCTCGGAAACTATAAGAGATAATGCAATTTGGCAACCTTCAATGTAATTAGCATGCCGAATATTACTTGGAATGTGAATTGGAACGAAATCGCCAATAGATAAGACCATTTTACAATTTGGGCCCAAGTTAGAAGCAGAGCCTAAGGTGTAAATTATCGATAGTCCATATCTCGGAAACTATAAGAGATAATGCAATTTGGCAACCGGCAATGTTATTAGCATGCCGAATATTACTTGGAATGTGAATTGGAATGAAATCGCCAATAGATAAGACCATTTTACAATTTGGGACCAAGTTAGAAGCAGAGCCTAAGGTGTAAATTATCCATAGTCCATATCTCGGAAACTATAAGAGATAATGCAATTTGGCAACTGGCAATGTAATTAGCATGCCGAATATTACTTGGAATGTGAATTGGGACGAAATCGCCAATAGATAAGACGATTTTACAATTTGGGCCCAAGTTAGAAGCAGAGCCTAAGGTGTAAATTATCGATAGTCCATATCTCGGAAACTATAAGAGATAATGCAATTTGGCAACCGGCAATGTAACTAGCATGCCGAATATTACTTGGAATGTGAATTGGAACGAAATCGCCAATAGATAAGACCATTTTACAGTTTGGGCCCAAGTTAGAAGCAGAGCCTAAGGTTAAAAATAATCGATAGTCCATATCTCGGAAACTATAAGAGATAATGCAATTTGGGAACCGGCAATGTAATTAGCATGATGAATATTACTTGGAATGTGAATTGGAACGAAATCGCCAATAGATAAGACCATTTTACAATTTGGGCCCAAGTTAGAAGCAGAGCCTAAGGTGTAAATTATCGATAGTCCATATCTCGGAAACTATAAGAGATAATGCAACTTGGCCACCGGCAATGTAATTAGCATGCC
Organism: Rhynchophorus ferrugineus; assembly: GCF_030347505.1. Lineage (NCBI taxonomy): Eukaryota > Metazoa > Arthropoda > Insecta > Coleoptera > Curculionidae > Rhynchophorus > Rhynchophorus ferrugineus. Next base: position 255,328 of record NW_027472801.1, on the reverse strand, counting down.
GAATATTACTTGGAATGTGAATTGGAACGAAATCGCCAATAGGTAAGACCATTTTACAATTTGGGCCCAAGTTAGAAGCAGAGCCTAAGGTGTAAATTATCGATAGTCCATATCTCGGAAACTATAGGAGATAATTCAATTTGGCAACCGGCAATGTAATTAGCATGCCGAATATTACTTGGAATGTGAATTGTAACGAAATCGCAAATAGATAAGACCATTTTACAATTTGGGCCCAAGTTAGAAGCAGAGCCTAAGGTGTAAATTATCGATAGTCCATATCTCGGAAACTATAAGAGATAATGCAATTTGGCAACCGGCAATGTAATTAGCATGCCGAATATTACTTGGAATGTGAATTGGAACGAAATCGCCAATAGATAAGACGATTTTACACCTTAGGCTCTGCTTCTAACTTGGGCCCAAATTGTAAAATGGTCTTATCTATTGGCGATTTCGTTCCAATTCACATTCCAAGTAATATTCGGCATGCTAATTACATTGCCGGTTGCTAAATTGCATTATCTCTTAGAGTTTCCGAGATATGGACTATCGATAATTTACATCTTAGGCTCTGCTTCTAACTTGGGCCCAAATTGTAAAATGGTCTTATCTATTGCCGATTTCGTTCCAATTCACATTCCAGGTAATATTCGGCATGCTAATTACATTGTCGGTTGCCAAATTGCATTATCTCTTATAGTTTCCGAGATATGGACTATCGATAATTTACACCTTAGGCTCTGCTTCTAACTTGGGCCCAAATAATAAAATGGTCTTATCTATTGGCGATTTCATTCCAATTCACATTCCAAGTAATATTCGGCATGCTAATTACATTGCCGGTTGCCAAATTGCATTATCTCTTATAGTTTCCGAGATATGGACTATCGATAATTTACACCTTAGGCTCTGCTTCTAACTTGGGCCCAAATTGTAAAATCGCCTTATCTATTGGCGATTTCGTTCCAATTCACATTCCAAATAATATTCGGCATGCTAATTACATTGCCGGTTGCCAAATTGAATTATCTCTTATAGTTTCCGAGATATGGACTATCGATAATTTACACCTTAGGCTCTGCTTCTAACTTGGGCCCAAATTGTAAAATGGTCTTATCTATTGGCGATTTCATTCCAATTCACATTCCAAGTAATATTCGGCATGCTAATTACATTGCCGGTTGCCAAATTGCATTATCTCTTATAGTTTCCGAGATATGGACTATCGATAATTTACACCTTAGGCTCTGCTTCTAACTTGGGCCCAAATTGTAAAATGGTCTTATCTATTGGCGATTTCGTTCCAATTCACATTCCAAGGAATATTCGGCATGCTAATTACATTGCCGGTTGCCAAATTGCATTATCTCTTATAGTTTCCGAGATATGGACTATCGGTAATTTACACCTTTGGCTCTGCTTCTAACTTGGGCCCAAATTGTAAAATGGTCTTATCTATTGGCGATTTCGTTCCAATTCACATTCCAAGTAATATTCGACATGCTAATTACATTGCCGGTTGCCAAATTGCATTATCTCTTATAGTTTCCGAGATATGGACTATCGATAATTTACACCTTAGGCTCTGCTTCTAACTTGGGCCCAAATTGTAAAATGGTCTTATCTATTGGCGATTTCGTTCCAATTCACATTCCAAGTAATATTCGGCATGTTAATTAAATTGCCGGTTGCCAAATTGCATTATCTCTTATAGTTTCCGAGATATGGACTATCGATAATTTACACCTTAGGCTCTGCTTCTAACTTGGGCCCAAATTGTAAAATGGTCTTACCTATTGGCGATTTCGTTCCAATTCACATTCCAAGTAATATTCGGCATGTTAATTAAATTGCCGGTTGCCAAATTGCATTATCTCTTGTAGTTTCCGAGATATGGACTATCGATAATTTACACCTTAGGCTCTGCTTCTAACTTGGGAACAAATTGTAAAATTGTCTTATCTATTGGCGATTTCGTTCCAATTCACATTCCAAGTAATATTCGGCATGCTAATTACATTGCCGGTTGCCAAATTGCATTATCTCTTATAGTTTCCGAGATATGGACTATCGATAATTTACACCTTATACTCTGCTTCTAACTTGGGCCCAAATTGTAATATGGTCTTATCTATTGGCGATTTCGTTCCAATTCACATTCCAAGTAATATTCGGCATGCTAATTACATTGCCGGTTGCCAAATTGCATTATCTCTTATAGTTTCCGACATCGATCGATGGACGAACCTAAATCGCCAATAGATAAGACCATTTTACAATTTGGGCCCAAGTTAGAAGCAAAGCCTAAGGTGTAAATTATTGATAGTCCATATCTCGGAAACTATAAGAGATAATGCAATTTCGCAACCGGCAATGTAATTAGCATGCCGAATATTACTTGGAGTGTGAATTGGAACGAAATCGCCAATAGATAAGACCATTTTACAATTTGGGCCCAAGTTAGAAGCAGAGCCTAAGGTGTAAATTATCGATAGTCCGTATCTCGGAAACTATAAGAGATAATGCAATTTGGCAACCGGCAATGTAATTAGCATGCCGAATATTACTTGGAATGTGAATTGGAACGAAATCGCCAATAGATAAGACCATTTTACAATTTGGGCCCAAGTTAGAAGCAGAGCCTAAGGTGTAAATTATCGATAGTCCATATCTCGGAAACTATAAGAGATAATGCAATTTGGCAACCGGCAATGTAATTAGCATGCCGAATATTACTTGGAATGTGAATTGGAACGAAATCGCCAATAGATAAGACCATTTTACAATTTGGGCCCAAGTTAGAAGCAGAGCCTAAGGTGTAAATTATCGATAGTCCATATTTCGGAAACTATAAGAGATAATGCAATTTGGCAACCGGCAATGTAATTAGCATGCCGAATATTACTTGGAATGTGAATTGGAACGAAATCGCCAATAGATAAGACCATTTTACAATTTGGGCCCAAGTTAGAAGCAGAGCCTAAGGTGTAAATTATCGATAGTCCATATCTCGGAAACTATAAGAGATAATGCAATTTGGCAACCGGCAATGTAATTAGCATGCCGAATATTACTTGGAATGTGAATTGGAACGAAATCGCCAATAGATAAGACCATATTACAATTTGGGCCCAAGTTAGAAGCAGAGCCTAAGGTGTAAATTATCGATAGTCCATATCTCGGAAACTATAAGAGATAATGCAATTTGGCAACCGGCAATGTAATTAGTATGCCGAATATTACTTGGAATGTGAATTGGAACGAAATCGCCAATAGATAAGACCATTTTACAATTTGGGCCCAAGTTAGAAGCAGAGCCTAAGGTGTAAATTATCGATAGTCCATATCTCGGAAACTATAAGAGATAATGCAATTTGGCAACCGGCAATGTAATTAGCATGCCGAATATTACTTGGAATGTGAATTGGAACGAAATCGCCAATAGATAAGACCATATTACAATTTGGGCCCAAGTTAGAAGCAGAGCCTAAGGTGTAAATTATCGATAGTCCATATCTCGGAAACTATAAGAGATAATGCAATTTGGCAACCGGCAATGTAATTAGTATGCCGAATATTACTTGGAATGTGAATTGGAACGAAATCGCCAATAGATAAGACCATTTTACAATTTGGGCCCAAGTTAGAAGCAGAGCCTAAGGTGTAAATTATCGATAGTCCATATCTCGGAAACTATAAGAGATAATGCAATTTGGCAACCGGCAATGTAATTAGCATGCCGAATATTACTTGGAATGTGAATTGGAACGAAATCGCCAATAGGTAAGACCATTTTACAATTTGGGCCCAAGTTAGAAGCAGAGCCTAAGGTGTAAATTATCGATAGTCCATATCTCGGAAACTATAAGAGATAATGCAATTTGGCAACCGGCAATGTAATTAGCATGCCGAATATTACTTGGAATGTGAATTGGAACGAAATCGCCAATAGATAAGGCCATTTTACAATTTGGGCCCAAGTTAGAAGCAGAGCCTAAGGTGTAAATTATCGATAGTCCATTTCTCGGAAACTATAAGAGATAATGCAATTTGGCAACCGGCAATGTAATTAGCATGCCGAATATTACTTGGAATGTGAATTGGAACGAAATCGCCAATAGATAAGACCATTTTACAATTTGGGCCCAAGTTAGAAGCAGAGCCTAAGGTGTAAATTATCGATAGTCCATATCTCGGAAACTAAAAGAGATAATGCAATTTGGCAACCGGCAATGTAATTAGCATGCCGAATATTACTTGGAATGTGAATTGGGACGAAATCGCCAATAGATAAGACCATTTTACAATTTGGGCCCAAGTTAGAAGCAGAGCCTAAGGTGTAAATTATCGATAGTCCATATCTCGGAAACTATAAGAGATAATGCAATTTGGCAACCGGCAATGTAATTAGCATGCCGAATATTACTTGGAATGTGAATTGGAACGAAATCGCCAATAGATAAGACCATTTTACAATTTGGGCCCAAGTTAGAAGCAGAGCCTAAGGTGTAAATTATCGATAGTCCATATCTCGGAAACTATAAGAGATAATGCAATTTGGCAACCGGCAATGTAATTAGCATGCCGAATACCACTTGGAATATGAATTGGAACGAAATCGCCAATAGATAAAACGATTTTACAATTTGGGCCCAAGTTAAAAGCAGAGCCTAAGGTGTAAATTATCGATAGTCCATATCTCGGAAACTATAAGAGATAATTCTATTTGGCAACCGGCAATGTAATTAGCATGCCGAATATTACTTGGAATGTGAATTGGAACGAAATCGCCAATAGATAAGACCATTTTACAATTTGGGCCCAAGTTAGAAGCAGAGCCTAAGGTGTAAATTATCGATAGTCCATATCTCGGAAACTATAAGAGATAATGCAATTTGGCAACCGGCAATGTAATTAGCATGCCGAATATTACTTGGAATGTGAATTGGAACGAAATCGCCAATAGATAAGACGATTTTACAATTTTGGCCCAAGTTAGAAGCAGAGCCTAAGGTGTAAATTACCGATAGTCCATATCTCGGAAACTATAAGAGATAATGCAATTTGGCAACCGGCAATGTAATTAGCATGCCGAATATTACTTGGAATGTGAATTGAAACGAAATCGCCAATAGATAAGACCATTTTACAATTTGGGCCCAAGTTAGAAGCAGAGCCTAAGGTGTAAATTATCGATAGTCCATATCTCGGAAACTATAAGAGATAATGCAATTTGGCAACCGGCAATGTAATTAGCATGCCGAATATTACTTGGAATGTGAATTGGAATGAAATCGCCAATAGATAAGACCATTTTACAATTTGGGCCCAAGTTAGAAGCAGAGCCTAAGGTGTAAATTATCGATAGTCCATATCTCGGAAACTATAAGAGATAATGCAATTTGGCAACCGGCAATGTAATTAGCATGCCGAATATTACTTGGAATGTGAATTGGAACGAAATCGCCAATAGATAAGACGATTTTACAATTTGGGCCCAAGTTAGAAGCGGAGCCTAAGGTGTAAATTACCGATAGTCCATATCTCGGAAACTATAAGAGATAATGCAATTTGGCAACCTTCAATGTAATTAGCATGCCGAATATTACTTGGAATGCGAATTGGAACGAAATCGCCAATAGATAAGACCATTTTACAATTTGGGCCCAAGTTAGAAGCAGAGCCTAAGGTGTAAATTATCGATAGTCCATATCTCGGAAACTATAAGAGATAATGCAATTTGGCAACCGGCAATGTTATTAGCATGCCGAATATTACTTGGAATGTGAATTGGAATGAAATCGCCAATAGATAAGACCATTTTACAATTTGGGCCCAAGTTAGAAGCAGAGCCTAAGGTGTAAATTATCCATAGTCCATATCTCGGAAACTATAAGAGATAATGCAATTTGGCAACTGGCAATGTAATTAGCATGCCGAATATTACTTGGAATGTGAATTGGGACGAAATCGCCAATAGATAAGACCATTTTACAATTTGGGCCCAAGTTAGAAGCAGAGCCTAAGGTGTAAATTATCGATAGTCCATATCTCGGAAACTATAAGAGATAATGCAATTTGGCAACCGGCAATGTAATTAGCATGCCGAATATTACTTGGAATGTGAATTGGAATGAAATCGCCAATAGATAAGACCATTTTACAATTTGGGCCCAAGTTAGAAGCAGAGCCTAAGGTGTAAATTATCCATAGTCCATATCTCGAAAACTATAAGAGATGATGCAATTTGGCAACTGGCAATGTAATTAGCATGCCGAATATTACTTGGAATGTGAATTGGGACGAAATCGCCAATAGATAAGACCATTTTACAATTTGGGCCCAAGTTAGAAGCAGAGCCTAAGGTGTAAATTATCGATAGTCCATATCTCGGAAACTATAAGAGATAATGCAATTTGGCAACCGGCAATGTAATTAGCATGCCGAATACTACTTGGAATGTGAATTGGAACGAAATCGCCAATAGATAAGACCATTTTACAGTTTGGGCCCAAGTTAGAAGCAGAGCCTAAGGTGTAAATTATCGATAGTCCATATCTCGGAAACTATAAGAGATAATGCAATTTGGCAACCGGCAATGTAATTAGCATGCCGAATATTACTTGGAATGTGAATTGGAACGAAATCGCCAATAGATAAGACCATATTACAATTTGGGCCCAAGCTAGAAGCAGAGCCTAAGGTGTAAATTATCGATAGTCCATATCTCGGAAACTATAAGAGATAATGCAATTTGGCAACCGGCAATGTAATTAGTATGCCGAATATTACTTGGAATGTGAATTGGAACGAAATCGCCAATAGATAAGACCATTTTACAATTTGGGCCCAAGTTAGAAGCAGAGCCTAAGGTGTAAATTATCGATAGTCCATATCTCGGAAACTATAAGAGATAATGCAATTTGGCAACCGGCAATGTAATTAGCATGCCGAATATTACTTGGAATGTGAATTGGAACGAAATCGCCAATAGGTAAGACCATTTTACAATTTGGGCCCAAGTTAGAAGCAGAGCCTAAGGTGTAAATTATCGATAGTCCATATCTCGGAAACTATAAGAGATAATTCAATTTGGCCACCGGCAATGTATTTAGCATGCCGAATATTTCTTGGAATGTGAATTGGAACGAAATCGCCAATAGATAAGACCATTTTACAATTTGGGCCCAAGTTAGAAGCAGAGCCTAAGGTGTAAATTATCGATAGTCCATATCTCGGAAACTATAAGAGATAATGCAATTTGGCAACCGGCAATGTAATTAGCATGCCGAATATTACTTGGAATGTGAATTGTAACGAAATCGCCAATATATAAGGCCATTTTACAATTTGGGCCCAAGTTAGAAGCAGAGCCTAAGGTGTAAATTATCGATAGTCCATTTCTCGGAAACTATAAGAGATAATGCAATTTGGCAACCGGCAATGTAATTAGCATGCCGAATATTACTTGGAATGTGAATTGGAACGAAATCGCCAATAGATAAGACCATTTTACAATTTGGGCCCAAGTTAGAAGCAGAGCCTAAGGTGTAAATTATCGATAGTCCATATCTCGGAAACTAAAAGAGATAATGCAATTTGGCAACCGGCAATGTAATTAGCATGCCAAATATTACTTGGAATGTGAATTGGGACGAAATCGCCAATAGATAAGACCATTTTACAATTTGGGCCCAAGTTAGAAGCAGAGCCTAAGGTGTAAATTATCGATAGTCCATATCTCGGAAACTATAAGAGATAATGCAATTTGGCAACCGGCAATGTAATTAGCATGCCGAATATTACTTGGAATGTGAATTGGAACGAAATCGCCAATAGATAAGACCATTTTACAATTTGGGCCCAAGTTAGAAGCAGAGCCTAAGGTGTAAATTATCGATAGTCCATATCTCGGAAACTATAAGAGAAAATGCAATTTGGCAACCGGCAATGTAATTAGCATGCCGAATACCACTTGGAATATGAATTGGAACGAAATCGCCAATAGATAAAACGATTTTACAATTTGGGCCCAAGTTAAAAGCAGAGCCTAAGGTGTAAATTATCGATAGTCCATATCTCGGAAACTATAAGAGATAATTCTATTTGGCAACCGGCAATGTAATTAGCATGCCGAATATTACTTGTAATGTGAATTGGAACGAAATCGCCAATAGATAAGACCATTTTACAATTTGGGCCCAAGTTAGAAGCAGAGCCTAAGGTGTAAATTATCGATAGTCCATATCTCGGAAACTATAAGAGATAATGCAATTTGGCAACCGGCAATGTAATTAGCATGCCGAATATTACTTGGAATGTGAATTGGAACGAAATCGCCAATAGATAAGACGATTTTACAATTTTGGCCCAAGTTAGAAGCAGAGCCTAAGGTGTAAATTACCGATAGTCCATATCTCGGAAACTATAAGAGATAATGCAATTTGGCTACCGGCAATGTAATTAGCATGCCGAATATTACTTGGAATGTGAATTGAAACGAAATCGCCAATAGATAAGACCATTTTACAATTTGAGACCAAGTTAGAAGCAGAGCCTAAGGTGTAAATTATCGATAGTCCATATCTCGGAAACTATAAGAGATAATGCAATTTGGCAACCGGTAATGTAATTAGCATGCCGAATATTACTTGGAATGTGAATTGGAATGAAATCGCCAATAGATAAGACCATTTTACAATTTGGGCCCAAGTTAGAAGCAGAGCCTAAGGTGTAAATTATCGATAGTCCATATCTCGGAAACTATAAGAGATAATGCAATTTGGCAACCGGCAATGTAATTAGCATGCCGAATATTACTTGGAATGTGAATTGGAACGAAATCGCCAATAGATAAGACGATTTTACAATTTGGGCCCAAGTTAGAAGCGGAGCCTAAGGTGTAAATTACCGATAGTCCATATCTCGGAAACTATAAGAGATAATGCAATTTGGCAACCTTCAATGTAATTAGCATGCCGAATATTACTTGGAATGTGAATTGGAACGAAATCGCCAATAGATAAGACCATTTTACAATTTGGGCCCAAGTTAGAAGCAGAGCCTAAGGTGTAAATTATCGATAGTCCATATCTCGGAAACTATAAGAGATAATGCAATTTGGCAACCGGCAATGTTATTAGCATGCCGAATATTACTTGGAATGTGAATTGGAATGAAATCGCCAATAGATAAGACCATTTTACAATTTGGGCCCAAGTTAGAAGCAGAGCCTAAGGTGTAAATTATCCATAGCCCATATCTCGGAAACTATAAGAGATAATGCAATTTGGCAACTGGCAATGTAATTAGCATGCCGAATATTACTTGGAATGTGAATTGGGACGAAATCGCCAATAGATAAGACCATTTTACAATTTGGGCCCAAGTTAGAAGCAGAGCCTAAGGTGTAAATTATCGATAGTCCATATCTCGGAAACTATAAGAGATAATGCAATTTGGCAACCGGCAATGTAATTAGCATGCCGAATATTACTTGGAATGTGAATTGGAATGAAATCGCCAATAGATAAGACCATTTTACAATTTGGGCCCAAGTTAGAAGCAGAGCCTAAGGTGTAAATTATCCATAGTCCATATCTCGAAAACTATAAGAGATGATGCAATTTGGCAACTGGCAATGTAATTAGCATGCCGAATATTACTTGGAATGTGAATTGGGACGAAATCGCCAATAGATAAGACCATTTTACAATTTGGGCCCAAGTTAGAAGCAGAGCCTAAGGTGTAAATTATCGATAGTCCATATCTCGGAAACTATAAGAGATAATGCAATTTGGCAACCGGCAATGTAATTAGCATGCCGAATATTACTTGGAATGTGAATTGGAACGAAATCGCCAATAGATAAGACCATTTTACAATTTGGGCCCAAGTTAGAAGCAGAGCCTAAGGTGTAAATTATCGATAGTCCATATCTCGGAAACTATAAGAGATAATTCAATTTGGCAACCGGCAATGTAATTAGCATGCCGAATATTACTTGGAATGTGAATTGGAACGAAATCGCCAATAGATAAGACCATTTTACAATTTGGGCCCAAGTTAGAAGCAGAGCCTAAGGTGTAAATTATCGATAGTCCATATCTCGGAAACTATAAGAGATAAAGCAATTTGGCAACCGGCAATGTAATTAGCATGCCGAATATTACTTGGAATGTGAATTGGAACGAAATCGCCAATAGATAAGACGATTTTACAATTTTGGCCCAAGTTAGAAGCAGAGCCTAAGGTGTAAATTACCGATAGTTCATATCTCGGAAACTATAAGAGATAATGCAATTTGGCAACCGGCAATGTAATTAGCATGCCGAATATTACTTGGAATGTGAATTGGAACGAAATCGCCAATAGATAAGACCATTTTACAATTTGGGCCCAAGTTAGAAGCAGAGCCTAAGGTGTAAATTATCGATAGTCCATATCTCGGAAACTATAAGAGATAATGCAATTTGGCAACCGGCAATGTAATTAGCATGCCGAATATTACTTGGAATGTGAATTGGAATGAAATCGCCAATAGATAAGACCATTTTACAATTTGGGCCCAAGTTAGAAGCAGAGCCTAAGGTGTAAATTATCGATAGTCCATATCTCGGAAACTATAAGAGATAATGCAATTTGGCAACCGGCAATGTAATTAGCATGCCGAATATTACTTGGAATGTGAATTGGAACGAAATCGCCAATAGATAAGACGATTTTACAATTTGGGCCCAAGTTAGAAGCGGAGAATAAGGTGTAAATTACCGATAGTCCATATCTCGGAAACTATAAGAGATAATGCAATTTGGCAACTGGCAATGTAATTAGCATGCCGAATATTACTTGGAATGTGAATTGGAACGAAATCGCCAATAGATAAGACCATTTTACAATTTGGGCCCAAGTTAGAAGCAGAGCCTAAGGTGTAAATTATCGATAGTCCATATCTCGGAAACTATAAGAGATAATGCAATTTGGCAACCGGCAATGTAATTAGCATGCCGAATATTACTTGGAATGTGAATTGGAACGAAATCGCCAATAGATAAGACCATATTACAATTTGGGCCCAAGTTAGAAGCAGAGCCTAAGGTGTAAATTATCGATAGTCCATATCTCGGAAACTATAAGAGATAATGCAATTTGGCAACCGGCAATGTAATTAGTATGCCGAATATTACTTGGAATGTGAATTGGAACGAAATCGCCAATAGATAAGACCATTTTACAATTTGGGCCCAAGTTAGAAGCAGAGCCTAAGGTGTAAATTATCGATAGTCCATATCTCGGAAACTACAAGAGATAATGCAATTTGGCAACCGGCAATGTAATTAGCATGCCGAATATTACTTGGAATGTGAATTGGAACGAAATCGCCAATAGGTAAGACCATTTTACAATTTGGGCCCAAGTTAGAAGCAGAGCCTAAGGTGTAAATTATCGATAGTCCATATCTCGGAAACTATAAGAGATAATGCAATTTGGCAACCGGCAATGTAATTAGCATGCCGAATATTACTTGGAATGTGAATTGGAACGAAATCGCCAATAGATAAGGCCATTTTACAATTTGGGCCCAAGTTAGAAGCAGAGCCTAAGGTGTAAATTATCGATAGTCCATTTCTCGGAAACTATAAGAGATAATGCAATTTGGCAACCGGCAATGTAATTAGCATGCCGAATATTACTTGGAATGTGAATTGGAACGAAATCGCCAATAGATAAGACCATTTTACAATTTGGGCCCAAGTTAGAAGCAGAGCCTAAGGTGTAAATTATCGATAGTCCATATCTCGGAAACTAAAAGAGATAATGCAATTTGGCAACCGGCAATGTAATTAGCATGCCGAATATTACTTGGAATGTGAATTGGGACGAAATCGCCAATAGATAAGACCATTTTACAATTTGGGCCCAAGTTAGAAGCAGAGCCTAAGGTGTAAATTATCGATAGTCCATATCTCGGAAACTATAAGAGATAATGCAATTTGGCAACCGGCAATGTAATTAGCATGCCGAATATTACTTGGAATGTGAATTGGAACGAAATCGCCAATAGATAAGACCATTTTACAATTTGGGCCCAAGTTAGAAGCAGAGCCTAAGGTGTAAATTATCGATAGTCCATATCTCGGAAACTATAAGAGATAATGCAATTTGGCAACCGGCAATGTAATTAGCATGCCGAATACCACTTGGAATATGAATTGGAACGAAATCGCCAATAGATAAAACGATTTTACAATTTGGGCCCAAGTTAAAAGCAGAGCCTAAGGTGTAAATTACCGATAGTCCATATCTCGGAAACTATAAGAGATAATTCTATTTGGCAACCGGCAATGTAATTAGCATGCCGAATATTACTTGGAATGTGAATTGGAACGAAATCGCCAATAGATAAGACCATTTTACAATTTGGGCCCAAGTTAGAAGCAGAGCCTAAGGTGTAAATTATCGATAGTCCATATCTCGGAAACTATAAGAGATAATGCAATTTGGCAACCGGCAATGTAATTAGCATGCCGAATATTACTTGGAATGTGAATTGGAACGAAATCGCCAATAGATAAGACGATTTTACAATTTTGGCCCAAGTTAGAAGCAGAGCCTAAGGTGTAAATTACCGATAGTCCATATCTCGGAAACTATAAGAGATAATGCAATTTGGCAACCGGCAATGTAATTAGCATGCCGAATATTACTTGGAATGTGAATTGAAACGAAATCGCCAATAGATAAGACCATTTTACAATTTGGGCCCAAGTTAGAAGCAGAGCCTAAGGTGTAAATTATCGATAGTCCATATCTCGGAAACTATAAGAGATAATGCAATTTGGCAACCGGCAATGTAATTAGCATGCCGAATATTACTTGGAATGTGAATTGGAATGAAATCGCCAATAGATAAGACCATTTTACAATTTGGGCCCAAGTTAGAAGCAGAGCCTAAGGTGTAAATTATCGATAGTCCATATCTCGGAAACTATAAGAGATAATGCAATTTGGCAACCGGCAATGTAATTAGCATGCCGAATATTACTTTTAATGTGAATTGGAACGAAATCGCCAATAGATAAGACGATTTTACAATTTGGGCCCAAGTTAGAAGCGGAGCCTAAGGTGTAAATTACCGATAGTCCATATCTCGGAAACTATAAGAGATAATGCAATTTGGCAACCTTCAATGTAATTAGCATGCCGAATATTACTTGGAATGCGAATTGGAACGAAATCGCCAATAGATAAGACCATTTTACAATTTGGGCCCAAGTTAGAAGCAGAGCCTAAGGTGTAAATTATCGATAGTCCATATCTCGGAAACTATAAGAGATAATGCAATTTGGCAACCGGCAATGTTATTAGCATGCCGAATATTACTTGGAATGTGAATTGGAATGAAATCGCCAATAGATAAGACCATTTTACAATTTGGGCCCAAGTTAGAAGCAGAGCCTAAGGTGTAAATTATCCATAGTCCATATCTCGGAAACTATAAGAGATAATGCAATTTGGCAACTGGCAATGTAATTAGCATGCCGAATATTACTTGGAATGTGAATTGGGACGAAATCGCCAATAGATAAGACCATTTTACAATTTGGGCCCAAGTTAGAAGCAGAGCCTAAGGTGTAAATTATCGATAGTCCATATCTCGGAAACTATAAGAGATAATGCAATTTGGCAACCGGCAATGTAATTAGCATGCCGAATATTACTTGGAATGTGAATTGGAATGAAATCGCCAATAGATAAGACCATTTTACAATTTGGGCCCAAGTTAGAAGCAGAGCCTAAGGTGTAAATTATCCATAGTCCATATCTCGAAAACTATAAGAGATGATGCAATTTGGCAACTGGCAATGTAATTAGCATGCCGAATATTACTTGGAATGTGAATTGGGACGAAATCGCCAATAGATAAGACCATTTTACAATTTGGGCCCAAGTTAGAAGCAGAGCCTAAGGTGTAAATTATCGATAGTCCATATCTCGGAAACTATAAGAGATAATGCAATTTGGCAACCGGCAATGTAATTAGCATGCCGAATACTACTTGGAATGTGAATTGGAACGAAATCGCCAATAGATAAGACCATTTTACAGTTTGGGCCCAAGTTAGAAGCAGAGCCTAAGGTGTAAATTATCGATAGTCCATATCTCGGAAACTATAAGAGATAATGCAATTTGGCAACCGGCAATGTAATTAGCATGCCGAATATTACTTGGAATGTGAATTGGAACGAAATCGCCAATAGATAAGACCATATTACAATTTGGGCCCAAGCTAGAAGCAGAGCCTAAGGTGTAAATTATCGATAGTCCATATCTCGGAAACTATAAGAGATAATGCAATTTGGCAACCGGCAATGTAATTAGTATGCCGAATATTACTTGGAATGTGAATTGGAACGAAATCGCCAATAGATAAGACCATTTTACAATTTGGGCCCAAGTTAGAAGCAGAGCCTAAGGTGTAAATTATCGATAGTCCATATCTCGGAAACTATAAGAGATAATGCAATTTGGCAACCGGCAATGTAATTAGCATGCCGAATATTACTTGGAATGTGAATTGGAACGAAATCGCCAATAGGTAAGACCATTTTACAATTTGGGCCCAAGTTAGAAGCAGAGCCTAAGGTGTAAATTATCGATAGTCCATATCTCGGAAACTATAAGAGATAATTCAATTTGGCCACCGGCAATGTATTTAGCATGCCGAATATTTCTTGGAATGTGAATTGGAACGAAATCGCCAATAGATAAGACCATTTTACAATTTGGGCCCAAGTTAGAAGCAGAGCCTAAGGTGTAAATTATCGATAGTCCATATCTCGGAAACTATAAGAGATAATGCAATTTGGCAACCGGCAATGTAATTAGCATGCCGAATATTACTTGGAATGTGAATTGTAACGAAATCGCCAATATATAAGGCCATTTTACAATTTGGGCCCAAGTTAGAAGCAGAGCCTAAGGTGTAAATTATCGATAGTCCATTTCTCGGAAACTATAAGAGATAATGCAATTTGGCAACCGGCAATGTAATTAGCATGCCGAATATTACTTGGAATGTGAATTGGAACGAAATCGCCAATAGATAAGACCATTTTACAATTTGGGCCCAAGTTAGAAGCAGAGCCTAAGGTGTAAATTATCGATAGTCCATATCTCGGAAACTAAAAGAGATAATGCAATTTGGCAACCGGCAATGTAATTAGCATGCCAAATATTACTTGGAATGTGAATTGGGACGAAATCGCCAATAGATAAGACCATTTTACAATTTGGGCCCAAGTTAGAAGCAGAGCCTAAGGTGTAAATTATCGATAGTCCATATCTCGGAAACTATAAGAGATAATGCAATTTGGCAACCGGCAATGTAATTAGCATGCCGAATATTACTTGGAATGTGAATTGGAACGAAATCGCCAATAGATAAGACCATTTTACAATTTGGGCCCAAGTTAGAAGCAGAGCCTAAGGTGTAAATTATCGATAGTCCATATCTCGGAAACTATAAGAGATAATGCAATTTGGCAACCGGCAATGTAATTAGCATGCCGAATACCACTTGGAATATGAATTGGAACGAAATCGCCAATAGATAAAACGATTTTACAATTTGGGCCCAAGTTAAAAGCAGAGCCTAAGGTGTAAATTATCGATAGTCCATATCTCGGAAACTATAAGAGATAATTCTATTTGGCAACCGGCAATGTAATTAGCATGCCGAATATTACTTGGAATGTGAATTGGAACGAAATCGCCAATAGATAAGACCATTTTACAATTTGGGCCCAAGTTAGAAGCAGAGCCTAAGGTGTAAATTATCGATAGTCCATATCTCGGAAACTATAAGAGATAATGCAATTTGGCAACCGGCAATGTAATTAGCATGCCGAATATTACTTGGAATGTGAATTGGAACGAAATCGCCAATAGATAAGACGATTTTACAATTTTGGCCCAAGTTAGAAGCAGAGCCTAAGGTGTAAATTACCGATAGTCCATATCTCGGAAACTATAAGAGATAATGCAATTTGGCTACCGGCAATGTAATTAGCATGCCGAATATTACTTGGAATGTGAATTGAAACGAAATCGCCAATAGATAAGACCATTTTACAATTTGGGACCAAGTTAGAAGCAGAGCCTAAGGTGTAAATTATCGATAGTCCATATCTCGGAAACTATAAGAGATAATGCAATTTGGCAACCGGCAATGTAATTAGCATGCCGAATATTACTTGGAATGTGAATTGGAATGAAATCGCCAATAGATAAGACCATTTTACAATTTGGGCCCAAGTTAGAAGCAGAGCCTAAGGTGTAAATTATCGATAGTCCATATCTCGGAAACTATAAGAGATAATGCAATTTGGCAACCGGCAATGTAATTAGCATGCCGAATATTACTTGGAATGTGAATTGGAACGAAATCGCCAATAGATAAGACGATTTTACAATTTGGGCCCAAGTTAGAAGCGGAGCCTAAGGTGTAAATTACCGATAGTCCATATCTCGGAAACTATAAGAGATAATGCAATTTGGCAACCTTCAATGTAATTAGCATGCCGAATATTACTTGGAATGTGAATTGGAACGAAATCGCCAATAGATAAGACCATTTTACAATTTGGGCCCAAGTTAGAAGCAGAGCCTAAGGTGTAAATTATCGATAGTCCATATCTCGGAAACTATAAGAGATAATGCAATTTGGCAACCGGCAATGTTATTAGCATGCCGAATATTACTTGGAATGTGAATTGGAATGAAATCGCCAATAGATAAGACCATTTTACAATTTGGGCCCAAGTTAGAAGCAGAGCCTAAGGTGTAAATTATCCATAGTCCATATCTCGGAAACTATAAGAGATAATGCAATTTGGCAACTGGCAATGTAATTAGCATGCCGAATATTACTTGGAATGTGAATTGGGACGAAATCGCCAATAGATAAGACCATTTTACAATTTGGGCCCAAGTTAGAAGCAGAGCCTAAGGTGTAAATTATCGATAGTCCATATCTCGGAAACTATAAGAGATAATGCAATTTGGCAACCGGCAATGTAATTAGCATGCCGAATATTACTTGGAATGTGAATTGGAATGAAATCGCCAATAGATAAGACCATTTTACAATTTGGGCCCAAGTTAGAAGCAGAGCCTAAGGTGTAAATTATCCATAGTCCATATCTCGAAAACTATAAGAGATGATGCAATTTGGCAACTGGCAATGTAATTAGCATGCCGAATATTACTTGGAATGTGAATTGGGACGAAATCGCCAATAGATAAGACCATTTTACAATTTGGGCCCAAGTTAGAAGCAGAGCCTAAGGTGTAAATTATCGATAGTCCATATCTCGGAAACTATAAGAGATAATGCAATTTGGCAACCGGCAATGTAATTAGCATGCCGAATATTACTTGGAATGTGAATTGGAACGAAATCGCCAATAGATAAGACCATTTTACAATTTGGGCCCAAGTTAGAAGCAGAGCCTAAGGTGTAAATTATCGATAGTCCATATCTCGGAAACTATAAGAGATAATTCAATTTGGCAACCGGCAATGTAATTAGCATGCCGAATATTACTTGGAATGTGAATTGGAACGAAATCGCCAATAGATAAGACCATTTTACAATTTGGGCCCAAGTTAGAAGCAGAGCCTAAGGTGTAAATTATCGATAGTCCATATCTCGGAAACTATAAGAGATAAAGCAATTTGGCAACCGGCAATGTAATTAGCATGCCGAATATTACTTGGAATGTGAATTGGAACGAAATCGCCAATAGATAAGACGATTTTACAATTTTGGCCCAAGTTAGAAGCAGAGCCTAAGGTGTAAATTACCGATAGTTCATATCTCGGAAACTATAAGAGATAATGCAATTTGGCAACCGGCAATGTAATTAGCATGCCGAATATTACTTGGAATGTGAATTGGAACGAAATCGCCAATAGATAAGACCATTTTACAATTTGGGCCCAAGTTAGAAGCAGAGCCTAAGGTGTAAATTATCGATAGTCCATATCTCGGAAACTATAAGAGATAATGCAATTTGGCAACCGGCAATGTAATTAGCATGCCGAATATTACTTGGAATGTGAATTGGAATGAAATCGCCAATAGATAAGACCATTTTACAATTTGGGCCCAAGTTAGAAGCAGAGCCTAAGGTGTAAATTATCGATAGTCCATATCTCGGAAACTATAAGAGATAATGCAATTTGGCAACCGGCAATGTAATTAGCATGCCGAATATTACTTGGAATGTGAATTGGAACGAAATCGCCAATAGATAAGACGATTTTACAATTTGGGCCCAAGTTAGAAGCGGAGAATAAGGTGTAAATTATCGATAGTCCATATCTCGGAAACTATAAGAGATAATGCAATTTGGCAACCGGCAATGTAATTAGCATGCCGAATATTACTTGGAATGTGAATTGGAACGAAATCGCCAATAGATAAGACCATTTTACAATTTGGGCCCAAGTTAGAAGCAGAGCCTAAGGTGTAAATTATCGATAGTCCATATCTCGGAAACTATAAGAGATAATGCAATTTGGCAACCGGCAATGTTATTAGCATGCCGAATATTACTTGGAATATGAATTGGAATGAAATCGCCAATAGATAAGACCATTTTACAATTTGGGCCCAAGTTAGAAGCAGAGCATAAGGTGTAAATTATCCATAGTCCATATCTCGGAAACTATAAGAGATAATGCAATTTGGCAACTGGCAATGTAATTAGCATGCCGAATATTACTTGGAATGTGAATTGGGACGAAATCGCCAATAGATAAGACCATTTTACAATTTGGGCCCAAGTTAGAAGCAGAGCCTAAGGTGTAAATTATCGATAGTCCATATCTCGGAAACTATAAGAGATAATGCAATTTGGCAACCGGCAATGTAATTAGCATGCCGAATATTACTTGGAATGTGAATTGGAATGAAATCGCCAATAGATAAGACCATTTTACAATTTGGGCCCAAGTTAGAAGCAGAGCCTAAGGTGTAAATTATCCATAGTCCATATCTCGAAAACTATAAGAGATAATGCAATTTGGCAACTGGCAATGTAATTAGCATGCCGAATATTACTTGGAATGTGAATTGGGACGAAATCGCCAATAGATAAGACCATTTTACAATTTGGGCCCAAGTTAGAAGCAGAGCCTAAGGTGTAAATTATCGATAGTCCATATCTCGGAAACTATAAGAGATAATGCAATTTGGCAACCGGCAATGTAATTAGCATGCCGAATACTACTTGGAATGTGAATTGGAACGAAATCGCCAATAGATAAGACCATTTTACAGTTTGGGCCCAAGTTAGAAGCAGAGCCTAAGGTTAAAAATAATCGATAGTCCATATCTCGGAAACTATAAGAGATAATGCAATTTGGGAACCGGCAATGTAATTAGCATGCCGAATATTACTTGGAATGTGAATTGGAACGAAATCGCCAATAGATAAGACCATTTTACAATTTGGGCCCAAGTTAGAAGCAGAGCCTAAGGTGTAAATTATCGATAGTCCATATCTCGGAAACTATAAGAGATAATGCAACTTGGCCACCGGCAATGTAATTAGCATGCCGAATATTACTTGGAATGTGAATTGGAACGAAATCGCCAATAGATAAGACCATTTTACAATTTGGGCCCAAGTTAGAAGCAGAGCCTAAGGTGTAAATTATCGATAGTCCATATCTCGGAAACTATAGGAGATAATTCAATTTGGCAACCGGCAATGTAATTAGCATGCCGAATATTACTTGGAATGTGAATTGGAACGAAATCGCCAATAGATAAGACCATTTTACAATTTGGGCCCAAGTTAGAAGCAGAGCCTAAGGTGTAAATTATCGATAGTCCATATCTCGGAAACTATAAGAGATAATGCAATTTGGCAACCGGCAATGTAATTAGCATGCCGAATATTACTTGGAATGTGAATTGGAACGAAATCGCCAATAGATAAGACCATTTTACAATTTGGGCCCAAGTTAGAAGCAGATCCTAAGGTGTAAATTATCGATAGTCCATATCTCGGAAACTATAAGAGATAATGCAATTTGGCAACCGGCAATGTAATTAGCATGCCGAATATTACTTGGAATGTGAATTGGAACGAAATAGCCAATAGATAAGACCATTTTACAATTTGGGCCCAAGTTAGAAGCGGAGCCTAAGGTGTAAATTACCGATAGTCCATATCTCGGAAACTATAAGAGATAATGCAATTTGGCAACCTTCAATGTAATTAGCATGCCGAATATTACTTGGAATGTGAATTGGAACGAAATCGCCAATAGATAAGACCATTTTACAATTTGGGCCCAAGTTAGAAGCAGAGCCTAAGGTGTAAATTATCGATAGTCCATATCTCGGAAACTATAAGAGATAATGCAATTTGGCAACCGGCAATGTTATTAGCATGCCGAATATTACTTGGAATGTGAATTGGAATGAAATCGCCAATAGATAAGACCATTTTACAATTTGGGCCCAAGTTAGAAGCAGAGCCTAAGGTGTAAATTATCCATAGTCCATATCTCGGAAACTATAAGAGATAATGCAATTTGGCAACTGGCAATGTAATTAGCATGCCGAATATTACTTGGAATGTGAATTGGGACGAAATCGCCAATAGATAAGACCATTTTACAATTTGGGCCCAAGTTAGAAGCAGAGCCTAAGGTGTAAATTATCGATAGTCCATATCTCGGAAACTATAAGAGATAATGCAATTTGGCAACCGGCAATGTAATTAGCATGCCGAATATTACTTGGAATGTGAATTGGAATGAAATCGCCAATAGATAAGACCATTTTACAATTTGGGCCCAAGTTAGAAGCAGAGCCTAAGGTGTAAATTATCGATAGTCCATATCTCGGAAACTATAAGAGATAATGCAATTTGGCAACCGGCAATGTAATTAGCATGCCGAATATTACTTGGAATGTGAATTGGAATGAAATCGCCAATAGATAAGACCATTTTACAATTTGGGCCCAAGTTAGAAGCAGAGCCTAAGGTGTAAATTATCCATAGTCCATATCTCGAAAACTATAAGAGATGATGCAATTTGGCAACTGGCAATGTAATTAGCATGCCGAATATTACTTGGAATGTGAATTGGGACGAAATCGCCAATAGATAAGACCATTTTACAATTTGGGCCCAAGTTAGAAGCAGAGCCTAAGGTGTAAATTATCGATAGTCCATATCTCGGAAACTATAAGAGATAATGCAATTTGGCAACCGGCAATGTAATTAGCATGCCGAATACTACTTGGAATGTGAATTGGAACGAAATCGCCAATAGATAAGACCATTTTACAGTTTGGGCCCAAGTTAGAAGCAGAGCCTAAGGTTAAAAATAATCGATAGTCCATATCTCGGAAACTATAAGAGATAATGCAATTTGGGAAACGGCAATGTAATTAGCATGCCGAATATTTCTTGGAATGTGAATTGGAACGAAATCGCCAATAGATAAGACCATTTTACAATTTGGGCCCAAGTTAGAAGCAGAGCCTAAGGTGTAAATTATCGATAGTCCATATCTCGGAAACTATAAGAGATAATTCAATTTGGCAACCGGCAATGTAATTAGCATGCCGAATATTGCTTGGAATGTGAATTGGAACGAAATCGCCAATAGATAAGACCATTTTACAATTTGGGCCCAAGTTAGAAGCAGAGCCTAAGGTGTAAATTATCGATAGTCCATATCTCGGAAACTATAAGAGATAATGCAATTTGGCAACCGGCAATGTAATTAGCATGCCGAATATTACTTGGAATGTGAATTGGAACGAAATCGCCAATAGATAAGACGATTTTACAATTTTGGCCCAAGTTAGAAGCAGAGCCTAAGGTGTAAATTACCGATAGTTCATATCTCGGAAACTATAAGAGATAATGCAATTTGGCAACCGGCAATGTAATTAGCATGCCGAATATTACTTGGAATGTGAATTGGAACGAAATCGCCAATAGATAAGACCATTTTACAATTTGGGCCCAAGTTAGAAGCAGAGCCTAAGGTGTAAATTATCGATAGTCCATATCTCGGAAACTATAAGAGATAATGCAATTTGGCAACCGGCAATGTAATTAGCATGCCGAATATTACTTGGAATGTGAATTGGAATGAAATCGCCAATAGATAAGACCATTTTACAATTTGGGCCCAAGTTAGAAGCAGAGCCTAAGGTGTAAATTATCGATAGTCCATATCTCGGAAACTATAAGAGATAATGCAATTTGGCAACCGGCAATGTAATTAGCATGCCGAATATTACTTGGAATGTGAATTGGAACGAAATCGCCAATAGATAAGACGATTTTACAATTTGGGCCCAAGTTAGAAGCGGAGCCTAAGGTGTAAATTACCGATAGTCCATATCTCGGAAACTATAAGAGATAATGCAATTTGGCAACCGGCAATGTAATTAGCATGCCGAATATTACTTGGAATGTGAATTGGAACGAAATCGCCAATAGATAAGACCATTTTACAATTTGGGCCCAAGTTAGAAGCAGAGCCTAAGGTGTAAATTATCGATAGTCCATATCTCGGAAACTATAAGAGATAATGCAATTTGGCAACCGGCAATGTTATTAGCATGCCGAATATTACTTGGAATGTGAATTGGAATGAAATCGCCAATAGATAAGACCATTTTACAATTTGGGCCCAAGTTAGAAGCAGAGCCTAAGGTGTAAATTATCCATAGTCCATATCTCGGAAACTATAAGAGATAATGCAATTTGGCAACTGGCAATGTAATTAGCATGCCGAATATTACTTGGAATGTGAATTGGGACGAAATCGCCAATAGATAAGACCATTTTACAATTTGGGCCCAAGTTAGAAGCAGAGCCTAAGGTGTAAATTATCGATAGTCCATATCTCGGAAACTATAAGAGATAATGCAATTTGGCAACCGGCAATGTAATTAGCATGCCGAATATTACTTGGAATGTGAATTGGAATGAAATCGCCAATAGATAAGACCATTTTACAATTTGGGCCCAAGTTAGAAGCAGAGCCTAAGGTGTAAATTATCCATAGTCCATATCTCGGAAACTATAAGAGATAATGCAATTTGGCAACTGGCAATGTAATTAGCATGCCGAATATTACTTGGAATGTGAATTGGGACGAAATCGCCAATAGATAAGACCATTTTACAATTTGGGCCCAAGTTAGAAGCAGAGCCTAAGGTGTAAATTATCGATAGTCCATATCTCGGAAACTATAAGAGATAATGCAATTTGGCAACCGGCAATGTAATTAGCATGCCGAATATTACTTGGAATGTGAATTGGAATGAAATCGCCAATAGATAAGACCATTTTACAATTTGGGCCCAAGTTAGAAGCAGAGCCTAAGGTGTAAATTATCCATAGTCCATATCTCGAAAACTATAAGAGATGATGCAATTTGGCAACTGGCAATGTAATTAGCATGCCGAATATTACTTGGAATGTGAATTGGGACGAAATCGCCAATAGATAAGACCATTTTACAATTTGGGCCCAAGTTAGAAGCAGAGCCTAAGGTGTAAATTATCGATAGTCCATATCTCGGAAACTATAAGAGATAATGCAATTTGGCAACCGGCAATGTAATTAGCATGCCGAATACTACTTGGAATGTGAATTGGAACGAAATCGCCAATAGATAAGACCATTTTACAGTTTGGGCCCAAGTTAGAAGCAGAGCCTAAGGTTAAAAATAATCGATAGTCCATATCTCGGAAACTATAAGAGATAATGCAATTTGGGAAACGGCAATGTAATTAGCATGCCGAATATTTCTTGGAATGTGAATTGGAACGAAATCGCCAATAGATAAGACCATTTTACAATTTGGGCCCAAGTTAGAAGCAGAGCCTAAGGTGTAAATTATCGATAGTCCATATCTCGGAAACTATAAGAGATAATTCAATTTGGCAACCGGCAATGTAATTAGCATGCCGAATATTACTTGGAATGTGAATTGGAACGAAATCGCCAATAGATAAGACCATTTTACAATTTGGGCCCAAGTTAGAAGCAGAGCCTAAGGTGTAAATTATCGATAGTCCATATCTCGGAAACTATAAGAGATAATGCAATTTGGCAACCGGCAATGTAATTAGCATGCCGAATATTACTTGGAATGTGAATTGGAACGAAATCGCCAATAGATAAGACGATTTTACAATTTTGGCCCAAGTTAGAAGCAGAGCCTAAGGTGTAAATTACCGATAGTTCATATCTCGGAAACTATAAGAGATAATGCAATTTGGCAACCGGCAATGTAATTAGCATGCCGAATATTACTTGGAATGTGAATTGGAACGAAATCGCCAATAGATAAGACCATTTTACAATTTGGGCCCAAGTTAGAAGCAGAGCCTAAGGTGTAAATTATCGATAGTCCATATCTCGGAAACTATAAGAGATAATGCAATTTGGCAACCGGCAATGTAATTAGCATGCCGAATATTACTTGGAATGTGAATTGGAATGAAATCGCCAATAGATAAGACCATTTTACAATTTGGGCCCAAGTTAGAAGCAGAGCCTAAGGTGTAAATTATCGATAGTCCATATCTCGGAAACTATAAGAGATAATGCAATTTGGCAACCGGCAATGTAATTAGCATGCCGAATATTACTTGGAATGTGAATTGGAACGAAATCGCCAATAGATAAGACGATTTTACAATTTGGGCCCAAGTTAGAAGCGGAGCCTAAGGTGTAAATTACCGATAGTCCATATCTCGGAAACTATAAGAGATAATGCAATTTGGCAACCGGCAATGTAATTAGCATGCCGAATATTACTTGGAATGTGAATTGGAACGAAATCGCCAATAGATAAGACCATTTTACAATTTGGGCCCAAGTTAGAAGCAGAGCCTAAGGTGTAAATTATCGATAGTCCATATCTCGGAAACTATAAGAGATAATGCAATTTGGCAACCGGCAATGTTATTAGCATGCCGAATATTACTTGGAATGTGAATTGGAATGAAATCGCCAATAGATAAGACCATTTTACAATTTGGGCCCAAGTTAGAAGCAGAGCCTAAGGTGTAAATTATCCATAGTCCATATCTCGGAAACTATAAGAGATAATGCAATTTGGCAACTGGCAATGTAATTAGCATGCCGAATATTACTTGGAATGTGAATTGGGACGAAATCGCCAATAGATAAGACCATTTTACAATTTGGGCCCAAGTTAGAAGCAGAGCCTAAGGTGTAAATTATCGATAGTCCATATCTCGGAAACTATAAGAGATAATGCAATTTGGCAACCGGCAATGTAATTAGCATGCCGAATATTACTTGGAATGTGAATTGGAATGAAATCGCCAATAGATAAGACCATTTTACAATTTGGGCCCAAGTTAGAAGCAGAGCCTAAGGTGTAAATTATCCATAGTCCATATCTCGAAAACTATAAGAGATAATGCAATTTGGCAACTGGCAATGTAATTAGCATGCCGAATATTACTTGGAATGTGAATTGGGACGAAATCGCCAATTGATAAGACCATTTTACAATTTGGGCCCAAGTTAGAAGCAGAGCCTAAGGTGTAAATTATCGATAGTCCATATCTCGGAAACTATAAGAGATAATGCAATTTGGCAACCGGCAATGTAATTAGCATGCCGAATACTACTTGGAATGTGAATTGGAACGAAATCGCCAATAGATAAGACCATTTTACAGTTTGGGCCCAAGTTAGAAGCAGAGCCTAAGGTTAAAAATAATCGATAGTCCATATCTCGGAAACTATAAGAGATAATGCAATTTGGGAACCGGCAATGTAATTAGCATGCCGAATATTACTTGGAATGTGAATTGGAACGAAATCGCCAATAGATAAGACCATTTTACAATTTGGGCCCAAGTTAGAAGCAGAGCCTAAGGTGTAAATTATCGATAGTCCATATCTCGGAAACTATAAGAGATAATGCAACTTGGCCACCGGCAATGTAATTAGCATGCCGAATATTACTTGGAATGTGAATTGGAACGAAATCGCCAATAGGTAAGACCATTTTACAATTTGGGCCCAAGTTAGAAGCAGAGCCTAAGGTGTAAATTATCGATAGTCCATATCTCGGAAACTATAGGAGATAATTCAATTTGGCAACCGGCAATGTAATTAGCATGCCGAATATTACTTGGAATGTGAATTGGAACGAAATCGCCAATAGATAAGACCATTTTACAATTTGGGCCCAAGTTAGAAGCAGAGCCTAAGGTGTAAATTATCCATAGTCCATATCTCGGAAACTATAAGAGATAATGCAATTTGGCAACTGGCAATGTAATTAGCATGCCGAATATTACTTGGAATGTGAATTGGGACGAAATCGCCAATAGATAAGACCATTTTACAATTTGGGCCCAAGTTAGAAGCAGAGCCTAAGGTGTAAATTATCGATAGTCCATATCTCGGAAACTATAAGAGATAATGCAATTTGGCAACCGGCAATGTAATTAGCATGCCGAATATTACTTGGAATGTGAATTGGAATGAAATCGCCAATAGATAAGACCATTTTACAATTTGGGCCCAAGTTAGAAGCAGAGCCTAAGGTGTAAATTATCCATAGTCCATATCTCGAAAACTATAGGAGATGATGCAATTTGGCAACTGGCAATGTAATTAGCATGCCGAATATTACTTGGAATGTGAATTGGGACGAAATCGCCAATAGATAAGACCATTTTACAATTTCGGCCCAAGTTAGAAGCAGAGCCTAAGGTGTAAATTATCGATAGTCCATATCTCGGAAACTATAAGAGATAATGCAATTTGGCAACCGGCAATGTAATTAGCATGCCGAATACTACTTGGAATGTGAATTGGAACGAAATCGCCAATAGATAAGACCATTTTACAGTTTGGGCCCAAGTTAGAAGCAGAGCCTAAGGTTAAAAATAATCGATAGTCCATATCTCGGAAACTATAAGAGATAATGCAATTTGGGAACCGGCAATGTAATTAGCATGCCGAATATTACTTGGAATGTGAATTGGAACGAAATCGCCAATAGATAAGACCATTTTACAATTTGGGCCCAAGTTAGAAGCAGAGCCTAAGGTGTAAATTATCGATAGTCCATATCTCGGAAACTATAAGAGATAATTCAATTTGGCAACCGGCAATGTAATTAGCATGCCGAATATTACTTGGAATGTGAATTGGAACGAAATCGCCAATAGATAAGACGATTTTACAATTTGGGCCCAAGTTAGAAGCGGAGCCTAAGGTGTAAATTACCGATAGTCCATATCTCGGAAACTATAAGAGATAATGCAATTTGGCAACCGGCAATGTAATTAGCATGCCGAATATTACTTGGAATGTGAATTGGAACGAAATCGCCAATAGATAAGACCATTTTACAATTTGGGCCCAAGTTAGAAGCAGAGCCTATGGTGTAAATTATCGATAGTCCATATCTCGGAAACTATAAGAGATAATGCAATTTGGCAACCGGCAATGTTATTAGCATGCCGAATATTACTTGGAATGTGAATTGGAATGAAATCGCCAATAGATAAGACCATTTTACAATTTGGGCCCAAGTTAGAAGCAGAGCCTAAGGTGTAAATTATCGATAGTCCATATCTCGGAAACTATCAGAGATAATGCAATTTGGCAACCGGCAATGTAATTAGCATGCCGAATATTACTTGGAATGTGAATTGGAACGAAATCGCCAATAGATAAGACGATTTTACAATTTTGGCCCAAGTTAGAAGCAGAGCCTAAGGTGTAAATTACCGATAGTCCATATCTCGGAAACTATAAGTGATAATGCAATTTGGCAACCGGCAATGTAATTAGCATGCCGAATATTACTTGGAATGTGAATTGGAACGAAATCGCCAATAGATAAGACCATTTTACAATTTGGGCCCTAGTTAGAAGCAGAGCCTAAGGTGTAAATTATCGATAGTCCATATCTCGGAAACTATAAGAGATAATGCAATTTGGCAACCGGCAATGTAATTAGCATGCCGAATATTACTTGGAATGTGAATTGGAATGAAATCGCCAATAGATAAGAAAATTTTACAATTTGGGCCCAAGTTAGAAGCAGAGCCTAAGGTGTAAATTATCCATAGTCCATATCTCGGAAACTATAAGAGATAATGCAATTTGGCAACTGGCAATGTAATTAGCATGCCGAGTACTACTTGGAATGTGAATTGGGACGAAATCGCCAATAGATAAGACCATTTTACAATTTGGGCCCAAGTTAGAAGCAGAGCCTAAGGTGTAAATTATCGATAGTCCATATCTCGGAAACTATAAGAGATAATGCAATTTGGCAACCGGCAATGTAATTAGCATGCCGAATACTACTTGGAATGTGAATTGGAACGAAATCGCCAATAGATAAGACCATTTTACAGTTTGGGCCCAAGTTAGAAGCAGAGCCTAAGGTTAAAAATAATCGATAGTCCATATCTCGGAAACTATAAGAGTTAATGCAATTTGGGAACCGGCATTGTAATTAGCATGCCGAATATTACTTGGAATGTGAATTGGAACGAAATCGCCAATAGATAAGACCATTTTACAATTTGGGCCCAAGTTAGAAGCAGAGCCTAAGGTGTAAATTATCGATAGTCCATATCTCGGAAACTATAAGAGATAATGCAACTTGGCCACCGGCAATGTAATTAGCATGTCGAATATTACTTGGAATGTGAATTGGAACGAAATCGCCAATAGATAAGACCATTTTACAATTTGGGCCCAAGTTAGAACAGAGCCTAAGGTGTAAATTATCGATAGTCCATATCTCGGGAACTATAAGAGATAATGCAATTTGGCAACCGGCAATGTAATTAGCATGCCGAATATTACTTGGAATGTGAATTGGAACGAAATCGCCAATAGATAAGACCATTTTACAATTTGGGACCAAGTTAGAAGCAGAGCCTAAGGTGTAAATTATCCATAGTCCATATCTCGGAAACTATAAGAGATAATGCAATTTGGCAACCGGCAATGTAATTAGCATGCCGAATATTACTTGGAATGTGAATTGGAACGAAATCGCCAATAGATAAGACCATTTTACAATTTGGGCCCAAGTTAGAAGCAGAGCCTAAGGTGTAAATTATGGATAGTCCATATCTCGGAAACTATAAGAGATAATGCAATTTCGCAACCGGCAATGTAATTAGCATGCCGAATATTACTTGGAGTGTGAATTGGAACGAAATCGCCAATAGATAAGACCATTTTACAATTTGGGCCCAAGTTAGAAGCAGAGCCTAAGATGTAAATTATCGATAGTCCGTATCTCGGAAACTATAAGAGATAATGCAATTTGGCAACCGGCAATGTAATTAGCATGCCGAATATTACTTGGAATGTGAATTGGAACGAAATCGCCAATAGATAAGACCATATTACAATTTGGGCCCAAGTTAGAAGCAGAGCCTAAGGTGTAAATTATCGATAGTCCATATCTCGGAAACTATAAGAGATAATGCAATTTGGCAACAGGCAATGTAATTAGCATGCCGAATATTACTTGGAATGTGAATTGGAACGAAATCGCCAATAGATAAGACCATTTTACAATTTGGGCCCAAGTTAGAAGCAGAGCCTAAGGTGTAAATTATCGATAGTCCATATCTCGGAAACTATAAGAGATAATGCAGTTTCGCAACCGGCAAAGTAATTAGCATGCCGAATATTACTTGGAATGTGAATTGGGACGAAATCGCCAATAGATAAGACCATTTTACAATTTGGGCCCAAGTTAGAAGCAGAGCCTAAGGTGTAAATTATCGATAGTCCATATCTCGGAAACTATAAGAGATAATGCAATTTGGCAACCGGCAATGTAATTAGCATGCCGAATATTACTTGGAATGTGAATTGGAACGAAATCGCCAATAGATAAGACGATTTTACAATTTTGGCCCAAGTTAGAAGCAGAGCCTAAGGTGTAAATTACCGATAGTTTATATCTCGGAAACTATAAGAGATAATGCAATTTGGCAACCGGCAATGTAATTAGCATGCCGAATATTACTTGGAATGTGAATTGGAACGAAATCGCCAATAGATAAGACCATTTTACAATTTGGGCCCAAGTTAGAAGCAGAGCCTAAGGTGTAAATTATCGATAGTCCATATCTCGGAAACTATAAGAGATAATGCAATTTGGCAACCGGCAATGTAATTAGCATGCCGAATATTACTTGGAATGTGAATTGGAACGAAATCGCCAATAGATAAGACGATTTTACAATTTGGGCCCAAGTTAGAAGCGGAGCCTAAGGTGTAAATTACCGATAGTCCATATCTCGGAAACTATAAGAGATAATGCAATTTGGCAACCGGCAATGTAATTAGCATGCCGAATATTACTTGGAATGTGAATTGGAACGAAATCGCCAATAGATAAGACCATTTTACAATTTGGGCCCAAGTTAGAAGCAGAGCCTAAGGTGTAAATTATCGATAGTCCATATCTCGGAAACTATAAGAGATAATGCAATTTGGCAACCGGCAATGTTATTAGCATGCCGAATATTACTTGGAATGTGAATTGGAATGAAATCGCCAATAGATAAGACCATTTTACAATTTGGGCCCAAGTTAGAAGCAGAGCCTAAGGTGTAAATTATCCATAGTCCATATCTCGGAAACTATAAGAGATAATGCAATTTGGCAACTGGCAATGTAATTAGCATGCCGAATATTACTTGGAATGTGAATTGGGACGAAATCGCCAATAGATAAGACCATTTTACAATTTGGGCCCAAGTTAGAAGCAGAGCCTAAGGTGTAAATTATCGATAGTCCATATCTCGGAAACTATAAGAGATAATGCAATTTGGCAACCGGCAATGTAATTAGCATGCCGAATATTACTTAGAATGTGAATTGGAATGAAATCGCCAATAGATAAGACTATTTTACAATTTGGGCCCAAGTTAGAAGCAGAGCCTAAGGTGTAAATTATCCATAGTCCATATCTCGAAAACTATAAGAGATAATGCAATTTGGCAACTGGCAATGTAATTAGCATGCCGAATATTACTTGGAATGTGAATTGGGACGAAATCGCCAATAGATAAGACCATTTTACAATTTGGGCCCAAGTTAGAAGCAGAGCCTAAGGTGTAAATTATCGATAGTCCATATCTCGGAAACTATAAGAGATAATGCAATTTGGCAACCGGCAATGTAATTAGCATGCCGAATACTACTTGGAATGTGAATTGGAACGAAATCGCCAATAGATAAGACCATTTTACAGTTTGGGCCCAAGTTAGAAGCAGAGCCTAAGGTTAAAAATAATCGATAGTCCATATCTCGGAAACTATAAGAGATAATGCAATTTGGGAACCGGCAATGTAATTAGCATGCCGAATATTACTTGGAATGTGAATTGGAACGAAATCGCCAATAGGTAAGACCATTTTACAATTTGGGCCCAAGTTAGAAGCAGGGCCTAAGGTGTAAATTATCGATAGTCCATATCTCGGAAACTATAGGAGATAATTCAATTTGGCAACCGGCAATGTAATTAGCATGCCGAATATTACTTGGAATGTGAATTGGAACGAAATCGCCAATAGATAAGACCATTTTACAATTTGGGCCCAAGTTAGAAGCAGAGCCTAAGGTGTAAATTATCCATAGTCCATATCTCGGAAACTATAAGAGATAATGCAATTTGGCAACCGGCAATGTAATTAGCATGCCGAATATTACTTGGAATGTGAATTGGAACGAAATCGCCAATAGATAAGACGATTTTACAATTTGGGCCCAAGTTAGAAGCAGAGCCTAAGGTGTAAATTACCGATAGTACATATCTCGGAAACTATAAGAGATAATGCAATTTGGCAACCGGCAATGTAATTAGCATGCCGAATATTACTTGGAATGTCAATTGGAACGAAATCGCCAATAGATAAGACCATTTTACAATTTGGGCCCAAGTTAGAAGCAGAGCCTAAGGTGTAAATTATCGATAGTCCATATCTCGGAAACTATAAGAGATAATGCAATTTGGCAACCGGCAATGTAATTAGCATGCCGAATATTACTTGGAATGTGAATTGGAACGAAATCGCCAATAGGTAAGACCATTTTACAATTTGGGCCCAAGTTAGAAGCAGAGCCTAAGGTGTAAATAATCGATAGTCCATATCTCGGAAACTATAAGAGATAATGCAATTTGGGAACCGGCAATGTAATTAGCATGCCGAATATTACTTGGAATGTGAATTGGAATGAAATCGCCAATAGATAAGACCATTTTACAATTTGGGCCCAAGTTAGAAGCAGAGCCTAAGGTGTAAATTATCCATAGTCCATATCTCGGAAACTATAAGAGATAATGCAATTTGGCAACCGGCAATGTAATTAGCATGCCGAATATTACTTGAAATGTGAATTGGAACGAAATCGCCAATAGATAAGACGATTTTACAATTTGGGCCCAAGTTAGAAGCAGAGCCTAAGGTGTAAATTACCGATAGTCCATATCTCGGAAACTATAAGAGATAATGCAATTTGGCAACCGGCAATGTAATTAGCATGCCGAATATTACTTGGAATGTCAATTGGAACGAAATCGCCAATAGATAAGACCATTTTACAATTTGGGCCCAAGTTAGAAGCAGAGCCTAAGGTGTAAATTATCGATAGTCCATATCTCGGAAACTATAAGAGATAATGCAATTTGGCAACCGGCAATGTAATTAGCATGCCGAATATTACTTGGAATGTGAATTGGAATGAAATCGCCAATAGATAAGACCATTTTACAATTTGGGCCCAAGTTAGAAGCAGAGCCTAAGGTGTAAATTATCGATAGTCCATATCTCGGAAACTATCAGAGATAATGCAATTTGGCAACCGGCAATGTAATTAGCATGCCGAATATTACTTGGAATGTGAATTGGAACGAAATCGCCAATAGATAAGACGATTTTACAATTTGGGCCCAAGTTAGAAGCAGAGCCTAAGGTGTAAATTACCGATAGTCCATATCTCGGAAACTATAAGTGATAATGCAATTTGGCAACCGGCAATGTAATTAGCATGCCGAATATTACTTGGAATGTGAATTGGAACGAAATCGCCAATAGATAAGACCATTTTACAATTTGGGCCCTAGTTAGAAGCAGAGCCTAAGGTGTAAATTATCGATAGTCCATATCTCGGAGACTATAAGAGATAATGCAATTTGGCAACCGGCAATGTAATTAGCATGCCGAATATTACTTGGAATGTGAATTGGAATGAAATCGCCAATAGATAAGAAAATTTTACAATTTGGGCCCAAGTTAGAAGCAGAGCCTAAGGTGTAAATTATCCATAGTCCATATCTCGGAAACTATAAGAGATAATGCAATTTGGCAACTGGCAATGTAATTAGCATGCCGAATACTACTTGGAATGTGAATTGGGACGAAATCGCCAATAGATAAGACCATTTTACAATTTGGGCCCAAGTTAGAAGCAGAGCCTAAGGTGTAAATTATCGATAGTCCATATCTCGGAAACTATAAGAGATAATGCAATTTGGCAACCGGCAATGTAATTAGCATGCCGAATACTACTTGGAATGTGAATTGGAACGAAATCGCCAATAGATAAGACCATTTTACAGTTTGGGCCCAAGTTAGAAGCAGAGCCTAAGGTTAAAAATAATCGATAGTCCATATCTCGGAAACTATAAGAGTTAATGCAATTTGGGAACCGGCATTGTAATTAGCATGCCGAATATTACTTGAAATGTGAATTGGAACGAAATCGCCAATAGATAAGACCATTTTACAATTTGGGCCCAAGTTAGAAGCAGAGCCTAAGGTGTAAATTATCGATAGTCCATATCTCGGAAACTATAAGAGATAATGCAACTTGGCCACCGGCAATGTAAGTAGCATGTCGAATATTACTTGGAATGTGAATTAGAACGAAATCGCCAATAGATAAGACCATTTTACAATTTGGGCCCAAGTTAGAACAGAGCCTAAGGTGTAAATTATCGATAGTCCATATCTCGGGAACTATAAGAGATAATGCAATTTGGCAACCGGCAATGTAATTAGCATGCCGAATATTACTTGGAATGTGAATTGGAACGAAATCGCCAATAGATAAGACCATTTTACAATTTGGGACCAAGTTAGAAGCAGAGCCTAAGGTGTAAATTATCCATAGTCCATATCTCGGAAACTATAAGAGATAATGCAATTTGGCAACCGGCAATGTAATTAGCATGCCGAATATTACTTGGAATGTGAATTGGAACGAAATCGCCAATAGATAAGACCATTTTACAATTTGGGCCCAAGTTAGAAGCAGAGCCTAAGGTGTAAATTATGGATAGTCCATATCTCGGAAACTATAAGAGATAATGCAATTTCGCAACCGGCAATGTAATTAGCATGCCGAATATTACTTGGAGTGTGAATTGGAACGAAATCGCCAATAGATAAGACCATTTTACAATTTGGGCCCAAGTTAGAAGCAGAGCCTAAGATGTAAATTATCGATGGTCCGTATCTCGGAAACTATAAGAGATAATGCAATTTGGCAACCGGCAATGTAATTAGCATGCCGAATATTACTTGGAATGTGAATTGGAACGAAATCGCCAATAGATAAGACCATATTACAATTTGGGCCCAAGTTAGAAGCAGAGCCTAAGGTGTAAATTATCGATAGTCCATATCTCGGAAACTATAAGAGATAATGCAATTTGGCAACAGGCAATGTAATTAGCATGCCGAATATTACTTGGAATGTGAATTGGAACGAAATCGCCAATAGATAAGACCATTTTACAATTTGGGCCCAAGTTAGAAGCAGAGCCTAAGGTGTAAATTATCGATAGTCCATATCTCGGAAACTATAAGAGATAATGCAGTTTCGCAACCGGCAAAGTAATTAGCATGCCGAATATTACTTGGAATGTGAATTGGGACGAAATCGCCAATAGATAAGACCATTTTACAATTTGGGCCCAAGTTAGAAGCAGAGCCTAGGGTGTAAATTATCGATAGTCCATATCTCGGAAACTATAAGAGATAATGCAATTTGGCAACCGGCAATGTAATTAGCATGCCGAATATTACTTGGAATGTGAATTGGAACGAAATCGCCAATAGATAAGACCATTTTACAATTTGGGCCCAAGTTAGAAGCAGAGCCTAAGGTGTAAATTATCGATAGTCCATATCTCGGAAACTATAAGAGATAATGCAATTTGGCAACCGGCAATGTAATCAGCATGCCGAATATTACTTGGAATGTGAATTGGAACGAAATCGCCAATAGATAAGACCATTTTACAATTTGGGCCCAAGTTAGAAGCAGAGCCTAAGGTGTAAATTATCCATAGTCCATATCTCGGAAACTATAAGAGATAATGCAATTTGGCAACTGGCAATGTAATTAGCATGCCGAATATTACTTGGAATGTGAATTGGGACGAAATCGCCAATAGATAAGACCATTTTACAATTTGGGCCCAAGTTAGAAGCAGAGCCTAAGGTGTAAATTATCGATAGTCCATATCTCGGAAACTATAAGAGATAATGCAATTTGGCAACCGGCAATGTTATTAGCATGCCGAATATTACTTGGAATGTGAATTGGAATGAAATCGCCAATAGATAAGACCATTTTACAATTTGGGCCCAAGTTAGAAGCAGAGCCTAAGGTGTAAATTATCCATAGTCCATATCTCGGAAACTATAAGAGATAATGCAATTTGGCAACTGGCAATGTAATTAGCATGCCGAATATTACTTGGAATGTGAATTGGGACGAAATCGCCAATAGATAAGACCATTTTACAATTTGGGCCCAAGTTAGAAGCAGAGCCTAAGGTGTAAATTATCGATAGTCCATATCTCGGAAACTATAAGAGATAATGCAATTTGGCAACCGGCAATGTAATTAGCATGCCGAATATTACTTGGAATGTGAATTGGAATGAAATCGCCAATAGATAAGACTATTTTACAATTTGGGCCCAAGTTAGAAGCAGAGCCTAAGGTGTAAATTATCCATAGTCCATATCTCGAAAACTATAAGAGATAATGCAATTTGGCAACTGGCAATGTAATTAGCATGCCGAATATTACTTGGAATGTGAATTGGGACGAAATCGCCAATAGATAAGACCATTTTACAATTTGGGCCCAAGTTAGAAGCAGAGCCTAAGGTGTAAATTATCGATAGTCCATATCTCGGAAACTATAAGAGATAATGCAATTTGGCAACCGGCAATGTAATTAGCATGCCGAATACTACTTGGAATGTGAATTGGAACGAAATCGCCAATAGATAAGACCATTTTACAGTTTGGGCCCAAGTTAGAAGCAGAGCCTAAGGTTAAAAATAATCGATAGTCCATATCTCGGAAACTATAAGAGATAATGCAATTTGGGAACCGGCAATGTAATTAGCATGCCGAATATTACTTGGAATGTGAATTGGAACGAAATCGCCAATAGGTAAGACCATTTTACAATTTGGGCCCAAGTTAGAAGCAGAGCCTAAGGTGTAAATTATCGATAGTCCATATCTCGGAAACTATAGGAGATAATTCAATTTGGCAACCGGCAATGTAATTAGCATGCCGAATATTACTTGGAATGTGAATTGGAACGAAATCGCCAATAGATAAGACCATTTTACAATTTGGGCCCAAGTTAGAAGCAGAGCCTAAGGTGTAAATTATCCATAGTCCATATCTCGGAAACTATAAGAGATAATGCAATTTGGCAACCGGCAATGTAATTAGCATGCCGAATATTACTTGGAATGTGAATTGGAACGAAATCGCCAATAGATAAGACGATTTTACAATTTGGGCCCAAGTTAGAAGCAGAGCCTAAGGTGTAAATTACCGATAGTCCATATCTCGGAAACTATAAGAGATAATGCAATTTGGCAACCGGCAATGTAATTAGCATGCCGAATATTACTTGGTATGTCAATTGGAACGAAATCGCCAATAGATAAGACCATTTTACAATTTGGGCCCAAGTTAGAAGCAGAGCCTAAGGTGTAAATTATCGATAGTCCATATCTCGGAAACTATAAGAGATAATGCAATTTGGCAACCGGCAATGTAATTAGCATGCCGAATATTACTTGGAATGTGAATTGGAACGAAATCGCCAATAGGTAAGACCATTTTACAATTTGGGCCCAAGTTAGAAGCAGAGCCTAAGGTGTAAATAATCGATAGTCCATATCTCGGAAACTATAAGAGATAATGCAATTTGGGAACCGGCAATGTAATTAGCATGCCGAATATTACTTGGAATGTGAATTGGAATGAAATCGCCAATAGATAAGACCATTTTACAATTTGGGCCCAAGTTAGAAGCAGAGCCTAAGGTGTAAATTATCCATAGTCCATATCTCGGAAACTATAAGAGATAATGCAATTTGGCAACCGGCAATGTAATTAGCATGCCGAATATTACTTGGAATGTGAATTGGAACGAAATCGCCAATAGATAAGACGATTTTACAATTTGGGCCCAAGTTAGAAGCAGAGCCTAAGGTGTAAATTACCGATAGTCCATACCTCGGAAACTATAAGAGATAATGCAATTTGGCAACCGGCAATGTAATTAGCATGCCGAATATTACTTGGAATGTCAATTGGAACGAAATCGCCAATAGATAAGACCATTTTACAATTTGGGCCCAAGTTAGAAGCAGAGCCTAAGGTGTAAATTATCGATAGTCCATATCTCGGAAACTATAAGAGATAATGCAATTTGGCAACCGGCAATGTAATTAGCATGCCGAATATTACTTGGAATGTGAATTGGAATGAAATCGCCAATAGATAAGACCATTTTACAATTTGGGCCCAAGTTAGAAGCAGAGCCTAAGGTGTAAATTATCGATAGTCCATATCTCGGAAACTATCAGAGATAATGCAATTTGGCAACCGGCAATGTAATTAGCATGCCGAATATTACTTGGAATGTGAATTGGAACGAAATCGCCAATAGATAAGACGATTTTACAATTTGGGCCCAAGTTAGAAGCAGAGCCTAAGGTGTAAATTACCGATAGTCCATATCTCGGAAACTATAAGTGATAATGCAATTTGGCAACCGGCAATGTAATTAGCATGCCGAATATTACTTGGAATGTGAATTGGAACGAAATCGCCAATAGATAAGACCATTTTACAATTTGGGCCCTAGTTAGAAGCAGAGCCTAAGGTGTAAATTATCGATAGTCCATATCTCGGAGACTATAAGAGATAATGCAATTTGGCAACCGGCAATGTAATTAGCATGCCGAATATTACTTGGAATGTGAATTGGAATGAAATCGCCAATAGATAAGAAAATTTTACAATTTGGGCCCAAGTTAGAAGCAGAGCCTAAGGTGTAAATTATCCATAGTCCATATCTCGGAAACTATAAGAGATAATGCAATTTGGCAACTGGCAATGTAATTAGCATGCCGAATACTACTTGGAATGTGAATTGGGACGAAATCGCCAATAGATAAGACCATTTTACAATTTGGGCCCAAGTTAGAAGCAGAGCCTAAGGTGTAAATTATCGATAGTCCATATCTCGGAAACTATAAGAGATAATGCAATTTGGCAACCGGCAATGTAATTAGCATGCCGAATACTACTTGGAATGTGAATTGGAACGAAATCGCCAATAGATAAGACCATTTTACAGTTTGGGCCCAAGTTAGAAGCAGAGCCTAAGGTTAAAAATAATCGATAGTCCATATCTCGGAAACTATAAGAGTTAATGCAATTTGGGAACCGGCATTGTAATTAGCATGCCGAATATTACTTGAAATGTGAATTGGAACGAAATCGCCAATAGATAAGACCATTTTACAATTTGGGCCCAAGTTAGAAGCAGAGCCTAAGGTGTAAATTATCGATAGTCCATATCTCGGAAACTATAAGAGATAATGCAACTTGGCCATCGGCAATGTAAGTAGCATGTCGAATATTACTTGGAATGTGAATTAGAACGAAATCGCCAATAGATAAGACCATTTTACAATTTGGGCCCAAGTTAGAACAGAGCCTAAGGTGTAAATTATCGATAGTCCATATCTCGGGAACTATAAGAGATAATGCAATTTGGCAACCGGCAATGTAATTAGCATGCCGAATATTACTTGGAATGTGAATTGGAACGAAATCGCCAATAGATAAGACCATTTTACAATTTGGGACCAAGTTAGAAGCAGAGCCTAAGGTGTAAATTATCCATAGTCCATATCTCGGAAACTATAAGAGATAATGCAATTTGGCAACCGGCAATGTAATTAGCATGCCGAATATTACTTGGAATGTGAATTGGAACGAAATCGCCAATAGATAAGACCATTTTACAATTTGGGCCCAAGTTAGAAGCAGAGCCTAAGGTGTAAATTATGGATAGTCCATATCTCGGAAACTATAAGAGATAATGCAATTTCGCAACCGGCAATGTAATTAGCATGCCGAATATTACTTGGAGTGTGAATTGGAACGAAATCGCCAATAGATAAGACCATTTTACAATTTGGGCCCAAGTTAGAAGCAGAGCCTAAGATGTAAATTATCGATAGTCCGTATCTCGGAAACTATAAGAGATAATGCAATTTGGCAACCGGCAATGTAATTAGCATGCCGAATATTACTTGGAATGTGAATTGGAACGAAATCGCCAATAGATAAGACCATATTACAATTTGGGCCCAAGTTAGAAGCAGAGCCTAAGGTGTAAATTATCGATAGTCCATATCTCGGAAACTATAAGAGATAATGCAATTTGGCAACAGGCAATGTAATTAGCATGCCGAATATTACTTGGAATGTGAATTGGAACGAAATCGCCAATAGATAAGACCATTTTACAATTTGGGCCCAAGTTAGAAGCAGAGCCTAAGGTGTAAATTATCGATAGTCCATATCTCGGAAACTATAAGAGATAATGCAGTTTCGCAACCGGCAAAGTAATTAGCATGCCGAATATTACTTGGAATGTGAATTGGGACGAAATCGCCAATAGATAAGACCATTTTACAATTTGGGCCCAAGTTAGAAGCAGAGCCTAGGGTGTAAATTATCGATAGTCCATATCTCGGAAACTATAAGAGATAATGCAATTTGGCAACCGGCAATGTAATTAGCATGCCGAATATTACTTGGAATGTGAATTGGAACGAAATCGCCAATAGATAAGACCATTTTACAATTTGGGCCCAAGTTAGAAGCAGAGCCTAAGGTGTAAATTATCGATAGTCCATATCTCGGAAACTATAAGAGATAATGCAATTTGGCAACCGGCAATGTAATCAGCATGCCGAATATTACTTGGAATGTGAATTGGAACGAAATCGCCAATAGATAAGACGATTTTACAATTTGGGCCCAAGTTAGAAGCAGAGCCTAAGGTGTAAATTACCGATAGTCCATATCTCGGAAACTATAAGAGATAATACAATTTGGCAACCGGCAATGTAATTAGCATGCCGAATATTACTTGGAATGTGAATTGGAACGAAATCGCCAATAGATAAGACCGTTTTACAATTTGGCCCC
This sequence comes from Rhynchophorus ferrugineus, assembly GCF_030347505.1. Lineage (NCBI taxonomy): Eukaryota > Metazoa > Arthropoda > Insecta > Coleoptera > Curculionidae > Rhynchophorus > Rhynchophorus ferrugineus. The sequence goes on along the minus strand of NW_027472801.1, from coordinate 214,667 downwards.
AAGTTAGAAGCAGAGCCTAAGGTGTAAATTATCGATAGTCCATATCTCGGAAACTATAAGAGATAATGCAATTTGGCATCCGGCAATGTAATTAGCATGCCGAATATTACTTGGAATGTGAATTGGAATGAAATCGCCAATAGATAAGACCATTTTACAATTTGGGCCCAAGTTAGAAGCAGAGCCTAAGGTGTAAATTATCGATAGTCCATATCTCGGAAACTATAAGAGATAATGCAATTTGGCAACCGGCAATGTAATTAGCATGCCGAATATTACTTGGAATGTGAATTGGAACGAAATCGCCAATAGATAAGACGATTTTACAATTTGGGCCCAAGTTAGAAGCAGAGCCTAAGGTGTAAATTACCGATAGTCCATATCTAGGAAACTATAAGAGATAATGCAATTTGGCAACCGGCAATGTAATTAGCATGCCGAATATTTCTTGGAATGTGAATTGGAACGAAATCGCCAATAGATAAGACCATTTTACAATTTGGGCCCAAGTTAGAAGCAGAGCCTAAGGTGTAAATTATCGATAGTCCATATCTCGGAAACTATAAGAGATAATGCAATTTGGCAACTGGCAATGTAATTAGCATGCCGAATATTACTTGGAATGTGAATTGGGACGAAATCGCCAATAGATAAGACCATTTTACAATTTGGGCCCAAGTTAGAAGCAGAGCCTAAGGTGTAAATTATCGATAGTCCATATCTCGGAAACTATAAGAGATAATGCAATTTGGCAACCGGCAATGTAACTAGCATGCCGAATACTACTTGGAATGTGAATTGGAACGAAATCGCCAATAGATAAGACCATTTTACAGCTTGGGCCCAAGTTAGAAGCAGAGCCTAAGGTTAAAAATAATCGATAGTCCATATCTCGGAAACTATAAGAGATAATGCAATTTGGGAACCGGCAATGTAATTAGCATGACGAATATTACTTGGAATGTGAATTGGAACGAAATCGCCAATAGATAAGACCATTTTACAATTTGGGCCCAAGTTAGAAGCAGAGCCTAAGGTGTAAATTATCGATAGTCCATATCTCGGAAACTATAAGAGATAATGCAACTTGGCCACCGGCAATGTAATTAGCATGCCGAATATTAATTGGAATGTGAATTGGAACGAAATCGCCAATAGGTAAGACCATTTTACAATTTGGGCCCAAGTTAGAAGCAGAGCCTAAGGTGTAAATTATCGATAGTCCATATCTCGGAAACTATAGGAGATAATTCAATTTGGCAACCGGCAATGTAATTAGCATGCCGAATATTACTTGGAATGTGAATTGTAACGAAATCGCAAATAGATAAGACCATTTTACAATTTGGGCCCAAGTTAGAAGCAGAGCCTAAGGTGTAAATTATCGATAGTCCATATCTCGGAAACTATAAGAGATAGTGCAATTTGGCAACCGGCAATGTAATTAGCATGCCGAATATTACTTGGAATGTGAATTGGAACGAAATCGCCAATAGATAAGACGATCGATGGACGAACCTTAGGCTCTGCTTCTAACTTGGGCCCAAATTGTAAAATGGTCTTATCTATTGGCGATTTCGTTCCAATTCACATTCCAAGTAATATTCGGCATGCTAATTACATTGCCGGTTGCTAAATTGCATTATCTCTTAGAGTTTCCGAGATATGGACTATCGATAATTTACATCTTAGGCTCTGCTTCTAACTTGGGCCCAAATTGTAAAATGGTCTTATCTATTGCCGATTTCGTTCCAATTCACATTCCAGGTAATATTCGGCATGCTAATTACATTGCCGGTTGCCAAATTGCATTATCTCTTATAGTTTCCGAGATATGGACTATCGATAATTTACACCTTAGGCTCTGCTTCTAACTTGGGCCCAACTAATAAAATGGTCTTATCTATTGGCGATTTCATTCCAATTCACATTCCAAGTAATATTCGGCATGCTAATTACATTGCCGGTTGCCAAATTGCATTATCTCTTATAGTTTCCGAGATATGGACTATCGATAATTTACACCTTAGGCTCTGCTTCTAACTTGGGCCCAAATTGTAAAATCGCCTTATCTATTGGCGATTTCGTTCCAATTCACATTCCAAATAATATTCGGCATGCTAATTACATTGCCGGTTGCCAAATTGAATTATCTCTTATAGTTTCCGAGATATGGACTATCGATAATTTACACCTTAGGCTCTGCTTCTAACTTGGGCCCAAATTGTAAAATGGTCTTATCTATTGGCGATTTCATTCCAATTCACATTCCAAGTAATATTCGGCATGCTAATTACATTGCCGGTTGCCAAATTGCATTATCTCTTATAGTTTCCGAGATATGGACTATCGATAATTTACACCTTAGGCTCTGCTTCTAACTTGGGCCCAAATTGTAAAATGGTCTTATCTATTGGCGATTTCGTTCCAATTCACATTCCAAGGAATATTCGGCATGCTAATTACATTGCCGGTTGCCAAATTGCATTATCTCTTATAGTTTCCGAGATATGGACTATCGGTAATTTACACCTTTGGCTCTGCTTCTAACTTGGGCCCAAATTGTAAAATGGTCTTATCTATTGGCGATTTCGTTCCAATTCACATTCCAAGTAATATTCGACATGCTAATTACATTGCCGGTTGCCAAATTGCATTATCTCTTATAGTTTCCGAGATATGGACTATCGATAATTTACACCTTAGGCTCTGCTTCTAACTTGGGCCCAAATTGTAAAATGGTCTTATCTATTGGCGATTTCGTTCCAATTCACATTCCAAGTAATATTCGGCATGTTAATTAAATTGCCGGTTGCCAAATTGCATTATCTCTTATAGTTTCCGAGATATGGACTATCGATAATTTACACCTTAGGCTCTGCTTCTAACTTGGGCCCAAATTGTAAAATTGTCTTATCTATTGGCGATTTCGTTCCAATTCACATTCCAAGTAATATTCGGCATGCTAAATACATTGCCGGTGGCCAAATTGAATTATCTCTTATAGTTTCCGAGATATGGACTATCGATAATTTACACCTTATACTCTGCTTCTAACTTGGGCCCAAATTGTAAAATGGTCTTACCTATTGGCGATTTCGTTCCAATTCACATTCCAAGTAATATTCGGCATGCTAATTACATTGCCGGTTGCCAAATTGCATTATCTCTTATAGTTTCCGACATCGATCGATGGACGAACCTAAATCGCCAATAGATAAGACCATTTTACAATTTGGGCCCAAGTTAGAAGCAGAGCCTAAGGTGTAAATTATTGATAGTCCATATCTCGGAAACTATAAGAGATAATGCAATTTCGCAACCGGCAATGTAATTAGCATGCCGAATATTACTTGGAGTGTGAATTGGAACGAAATCGCCAATAGATAAGACCATTTTACAATTTGAGCCCAAGTTAGAAGCAGAGCCTAAGGTGTAAATTATCGATAGTCCGTATATCGGAAACTATAAGAGATAATGCAATTTGGCAACCGGCAATGTAATTAGCATGCCGAATATTACTTGGAATGTGAATTGGAACGAAATCGCCAATAGATAAGACCATTTTACAATTTGGGCCCAAGTTAGAAGCAGAGCCTAAGGTGTAAATTATCGATAGTCCATATCTCGGAAACTATAAGAGATAATGCAATTTGGCAACCGGCAATGTAATTAGCATGCCGAATATTACTTGGAATGTGAATTGGAACGAAATCGCCAATAGATAAGACCATTTTACAATTTGGGCCCAAGTTAGAAGCAGAGCCTAAGGTGTAAATTATCGATAGTCCATATTTCGGAAACTATAAGAGATAATGCAATTTGGCAACCGGCAATGTAATTAGCATGCCGAATATTACTTGGAATGTGAATTGGAACGAAATCGCCAATAGATAAGACCATTTTACAATTTGGGCCCAAGTTAGAAGCAGAGCCTAAGGTGTAAATTATCGATAGTCCATATCTCGGAAACTATAAGAGATAATGCAATTTGGCAACCGGCAATGTAATTAGCATGCCGAATATTACTTGGAATGTGAATTGTAACGAAATCGCCAATAGATAAGACCATATTACAATTTGGGCCCAAGTTAGAAGCAGAGCCTAAGGTGTAAATTATCGATAGTCCATATCTCGGAAACTATAAGAGATAATGCAATTTGGCAACCGGCAATGTAATTAGCATGCCGAATATTACTTGGAATGTGAATTGGAACGAAATCGCGAATAGGTAAGACCATTTTACAATTTGGGCCCAAGTTAGAAGCAGAGCCTAAGGTGTAAATTATCGATAGTCCATATCTCGGAAACTATAAGAGATAATTCAATTTGGCCACCGGCAATGTATTTAGCATGCCGAATATTACTTGGAATGTGAATTGGAACGAAATCGCCAATAGATAAGACCATTTTACAATTTGGGCCCAAGTTAGAAGCAGAGCCTAAGGTGTAAATTATCGATAGTCCATATCTCGGAAACTATAAGAGATAATGCAATTTGGCAACCGGCAATGTAATTAGCATGCCGAATATTACTTGGAATGTGAATTGGAACGAAATCGCCAATAGATAAGACCATTTTACAATTTGGGCCCAAGTTAGAAGCAGAGCCTAAGGTGTAAATTATCGATAGTCCATATCTCGGAAACTATAAGAGATAATGCAATTTGGCAACCGGCAATGTAATTAGCATGCCGAATATTACTTGGAATGTGAATTGGAACGAAATCGCCAATAGATAAGACCATTTTACAATTTGGGCCCAAGTTAGAAGCAGAGCCTAAGGTGTAAATTATCGATAGTCCATATCTCGGAAACTATAAGAGATAATGCAATTTGGCAACCGGCAATGTAATTAGCATGCCGAATACCACTTGGAATATGAATTGGAACGAAATCGCCAATAGATAAAACGATTTTACAATTTGGGCCCAAGTTAAAAGCAGAGCCTAAGGTGTAAATTATCGATAGTCCATATCTCGGAAACTATAAGAGATAATTCTATTTGGCAACCGGCAATGTAATTAGCATGCCGAATATTACTTGGAATGTGAATTGGAACGAAATCGCCAATAGATAAGACCATTTTACAATTTGGGCCCAAGTTAGAAGCAGAGCCTAAGGTGTAAATTATCGATAGTCCATATCTCGGAAACTATAAGAGATAATGCAATTTGGCAACCGGCAATGTAATTAGCATGCCGAATATTACTTGGAATGTGAATTGGAACGAAATCGCCAATAGATAAGACGATTTTACAATTTTGGCCCAAGTTAGAAGCAGAGCCTAAGGTGTAAATTACCGATAGTCCATATCTCGGAAACTATAAGAGATAATGCAATTTGGCAACCGGCAATGTAATTAGCATGCCGAATATTACTTGGAATGTGAATTGAAACGAAATCGCCAATAGATAAGACCATTTTACAATTTGGGCCCAAGTTAGAAGCAGAGCCTAAGGTGTAAATTATCGATAGTCCATATCTCGGAAACTATAAGAGATAATGCAATTTGGCAACCGGCAATGTAATTAGCATGCCGAATATTACTTGGAATGTGAATTGGAATGAAATCGCCAATAGATAAGACCATTTTACAATTTGGGCCCAAGTTAGAAGCAGAGCCTAAGGTGTAAATTATCGATAGTCCATATCTCGGAAACTATAAGAGATAATGCAATTTGGCAACCGGCAATGTAATTAGCATGCCGAATATTACTTGGAATGTGAATTGGAACGAAATCGCCAATAGATAAGACGATTTTACAATTTGGGCCCAAGTTAGAAGCGGAGCCTAAGGTGTAAATTACCGATAGTCCATATCTCGGAAACTATAAGAGATAATGCAATTTGGCAACCTTCAATGTAATTAGCATGCCGAATATTACTTGGAATGTGAATTGGAACGAAATCGCCAATAGATAAGACCATTTTACAATTTGGGCCCAAGTTAGAAGCAGAGCCTAAGGTGTAAATTATCGATAGTCCATATCTCGGAAACTATAAGAGATAATGCAATTTGGCAACCGGCAATGTTATTAGCATGCCGAATATTACTTGGAATGTGAATTGGAATGAAATCGCCAATAGATAAGACCATTTTACAATTTGGGCCCAAGTTAGAAGCAGAGCCTAAGGTGTAAATTATCGATAGTCCATATCTCGGAAACTATAAGAGATAATGCAATTTGGCAACCGGCAATGTAATCAGCATGCCGAATATTACTTGGAATGTGAATTGGAACGAAATCGCCAATAGATAAGACGATTTTACAATTTGGGCCCAAGTTAGAAGCAGAGCCTAAGGTGTAAATTACCGATAGTCCATATCTCGGAAACTATAAGAGATAATACAATTTGGCAACCGGCAATGTAATTAGCATGCCGAATATTACTTGGAATGTGAATTGGAACGAAATCGCCAATAGATAAGACCGTTTTACAATTTGGCCCCAAGTTAGAAGCAGAGCCTAAGGTGTAAATTATCGATAGTCCATATCTCGGAAACTATAAGAGATAATGCAATTTGGCATCCGGCAATGTAATTAGCATGCCGAATATTACTTGGAATGTGAATTGGAATGAAATCGCCAATAGATAAGACCATTTTACAATTTGGGCCCAAGTTAGAAGCAGAGCCTAAGGTGTAAATTATCGATAGTCCATATCTCGGAAACTATAAGAGATAATGCAATTTGGCAACCGGCAATGTAATTAGCATGCCGAATATTACTTGGAATGTGAATTGGAACGAAATCGCCAATAGATAAGACGATTTTACAATTTGGGCCCAAGTTAGAAGCAGAGCCTAAGGTGTAAATTACCGATAGTCCATATCTAGGAAACTATAAGAGATAATGCAATTTGGCAACCGGCAATGTAATTAGCATGCCGAATATTTCTTGGAATGTGAATTGGAACGAAATCGCCAATAGATAAGACCATTTTACAATTTGGGCCCAAGTTAGAAGCAGAGCCTAAGGTGTAAATTATCGATAGTCCATATCTCGGAAACTATAAGAGATAATGCAATTTGGCAACTGGCAATGTAATTAGCATGCCGAATATTACTTGGAATGTGAATTGGGACGAAATCGCCAATAGATAAGACCATTTTACAATTTGGGCCCAAGTTAGAAGCAGAGCCTAAGGTGTAAATTATCGATAGTCCATATCTCGGAAACTATAAGAGATAATGCAATTTGGCAACCGGCAATGTAACTAGCATGCCGAATACTACTTGGAATGTGAATTGGAACGAAATCGCCAATAGATAAGACCATTTTACAGTTTGGGCCCAAGTTAGAAGCAGAGCCTAAGGTTAAAAATAATCGATAGTCCATATCTCGGAAACTATAAGAGATAATGCAATTTGGGAACCGGCAATGTAATTAGCATGATGAATATTACTTGGAATGTGAATTGGAACGAAATCGCCAATAGATAAGACCATTTTACAATTTGGGCCCAAGTTAGAAGCAGAGCCTAAGGTGTAAATTATCGATAGTCCATATCTCGGAAACTATAAGAGATAATGCAACTTGGCCACCGGCAATGTAATTAGCATGCCGAATATTAATTGGAATGTGAATTGGAACGAAATCGCCAATAGGTAAGACCATTTTACAATTTGGGCCCAAGTTAGAAGCAGAGCCTAAGGTGTAAATTATCGATAGTCCATATCTCGGAAACTATAGGAGATAATTCAATTTGGCAACCGGCAATGTAATTAGCATGCCGAATATTACTTGGAATGTGAATTGTAACGAAATCGCAAATAGATAAGACCATTTTACAATTTGGGCCCAAGTTAGAAGCAGAGCCTAAGGTGTAAATTATCGATAGTCCATATCTCGGAAACTATAAGAGATAGTGCAATTTGGCAACCGGCAATGTAATTAGCATGCCGAATATTACTTGGAATGTGAATTGGAACGAAATCGCCAATAGATAAGACGATTTTACACCTTAGGCTCTGCTTCTAACTTGGGCCCAAATTGTAAAATGGTCTTATCTATTGGCGATTTCGTTCCAATTCACATTCCAAGTAATATTCGGCATGCTAATTACATTGCCGGTTGCTAAATTGCATTATCTCTTAGAGTTTCCGAGATATGGACTATCGATAATTTACATCTTAGGCTCTGCTTCTAACTTGGGCCCAAATTGTAAAATGGTCTTATCTATTGCCGATTTCGTTCCAATTCACATTCCAGGTAATATTCGGCATGCTAATTACATTGCCGGTTGCCAAATTGCATTATCTCTTATAGTTTCCGAGATATGGACTATCGATAATTTACACCTTAGGCTCTGCTTCTAACTTGGGCCCAAATAATAAAATGGTCTTATCTATTGGCGATTTCATTCCAATTCACATTCCAAGTAATATTCGGCATGCTAATTACATTGCCGGTTGCCAAATTGCATTATCTCTTATAGTTTCCGAGATATGGACTATCGATAATTTACACCTTAGGCTCTGCTTCTAACTTGGGCCCAAATTGTAAAATCGCCTTATCTATTGGCGATTTCGTTCCAATTCACATTCCAAATAATATTCGGCATGCTAATTACATTGCCGGTTGCCAAATTGAATTATCTCTTATAGTTTCCGAGATATGGACTATCGATAATTTACACCTTAGGCTCTGCTTCTAACTTGGGCCCAAATTGTAAAATGGTCTTATCTATTGGCGATTTCATTCCAATTCACATTCCAAGTAATATTCGGCATGCTAATTACATTGCCGGTTGCCAAATTGCATTATCTCTTATAGTTTCCGAGATATGGACTATCGATAATTTACACCTTAGGCTCTGCTTCTAACTTGGGCCCAAATTGTAAAATGGTCTTATCTATTGGCGATTTCGTTCCAATTCACATTCCAAGGAATATTCGGCATGCTAATTACATTGCCGGTTGCCAAATTGCATTATCTCTTATAGTTTCCGAGATATGGACTATCGGTAATTTACACCTTTGGCTCTGCTTCTAACTTGGGCCCAAATTGTAAAATGGTCTTATCTATTGGCGATTTCGTTCCAATTCACATTCCAAGTAATATTCGACATGCTAATTACATTGCCGGTTGCCAAATTGCATTATCTCTTATAGTTTCCGAGATATGGACTATCGATAATTTACACCTTAGGCTCTGCTTCTAACTTGGGCCCAAATTGTAAAATGGTCTTATCTATTGGCGATTTCGTTCCAATTCACATTCCAAGTAATATTCGGCATGTTAATTAAATTGCCGGTTGCCAAATTGCATTATCTCTTATAGTTTCCGAGATATGGACTATCGATAATTTACACCTTAGGCTCTGCTTCTAACTTGGGCCCAAATTGTAAAATGGTCTTACCTATTGGCGATTTCGTTCCAATTCACATTCCAAGTAATATTCGGCATGTTAATTAAATTGCCGGTTGCCAAATTGCATTATCTCTTATAGTTTCCGAGATATGGACTATCGATAATTTACACCTTAGGCTCTGCTTCTAACTTGGGCCCAAATTGTAAAATAGTCTTATTTATTGGCGATTTCGTTCCAATTCACATTCCAAGTAATATTCGGCATGCTAATTACATTGCCGGTTGCCAAATTGCATTATCTCTTATAGTTTCCGAGATATGGACTATCGATAATTTACACCTTATACTCTGCTTCTAACTTGGGCCCAAATTGTAATATGGTCTTATCTATTGGCGATTTCGTTCCAATTCACATTCCAAGTAATATTCGGCATGCTAATTACATTGCCGGTTGCCAAATTGCATTATCTCTTATAGTTTCCGACATCGATCGATGGACGAACCTAAATCGCCAATAGATAAGACCATTTTACAATTTGGGCCCAAGTTAGAAGCAGAGCCTAAGGTGTAAATTATCGATAGTCCATATCTCGGAAACTATAAGAGATAATGCAATTTCGCAACCGGCAATGTAATTAGCATGCCGAATATTACTTGGAGTGTGAATTGGAACGAAATCGCCAATAGATAAGACCATTTTACAATTTGGGCCCAAGTTAGAAGCAGAGCCTAAGGTGTAAATTATCGATAGTCCGTATCTCGGAAACTATAAGAGATAATGCAATTTGGCAACCGGCAATGTAATTAGCATGCCGAATATTACTTGGAATGTGAATTGGAACGAAATCGCCAATAGATAAGACCATTTTACAATTTGGGCCCAAGTTAGAAGCAGAGCCTAAGGTGTAAATTATCGATAGTCCATATCTCGGAAACTATAAGAGATAATGCAATTTGGCAACCGGCAATGTAATTAGCATGCCGAATATTACTTGGAATGTGAATTGGAACGAAATCGCCAATAGATAAGACCATTTTACAATTTGGGCCCAAGTTAGAAGCAGAGCCTAAGGTGTAAATTATCGATAGTCCATATATCGGAAACTATAAGAGATAATGCAATTTGGCAACCGGCAATGTAATTAGCATGCCGAATATTACTTGGAATGTGAATTGGAACGAAATCGCCAATAGATAAGACCATTTTACAATTTGGGCCCAAGTTAGAAGCAGAGCCTAAGGTGTAAATTATCGATAGTCCATATCTCGGAAACTATAAGAGATAATGCAATTTGGCAACCGGCAATGTAATTAGCATGCCGAATATTACTTGGAATGTGAATTGTAACGAAATCGCCAATAGATAAGACCATATTACAATTTGGGCCCAAGTTAGAAGCAGAGCCTAAGGTGTAAATTATCGATAGTCCATATCTCGGAAACTATAAGAGATAATGCAATTTGGCAACCGGCAATGTAATTAGCATGCCGAATATTACTTGGAATGTGAATTGGAACGAAATCGCCAATAGGTAAGACCATTTTACAATTTGGGCCCAAGTTAGAAGCAGAGCCTAAGGTGTAAATTATCGATAGTCCATATCTCGGAAACTATAAGAGATAATTCAATTTGGCCACCGGCAATGTATTTAGCATGCCGAATATTACTTGGAATGTGAATTGGAACGAAATCGCCAATAGATAAGACCATTTTACAATTTGGGCCCAAGTTAGAAGCAGAGCCTAAGGTGTAAATTATCGATAGTCCATATCTCGGAAACTATAAGAGATAATGCAATTTGGCAACCGGCAATGTAATTAGCATGCCGAATATTACTTGGAATGTGAATTGGAACGAAATCGCCAATAGATAAGACCATTTTACAATTTGGGCCCAAGTTAGAAGCAGAGCCTAAGGTGTAAATTATCGATAGTCCATATCTCGGAAACTATAAGAGATAATGCAATTTGGCAACCGGCAATGTAATTAGCATGCCGAATATTACTTGGAATGTGAATTGGAACGAAATCGCCAATAGATAAGACCATTTTACAATTTGGGCCCAAGTTAGAAGCAGAGCCTAAGGTGTAAATTATCGATAGTCCATATCTCGGAAACTATAAGAGATAATGCAATTTGGCAACCGGCAATGTAATTAGCATGCCGAATACCACTTGGAATATGAATTGGAACGAAATCGCCAATAGATAAAACGATTTTACAATTTGGGCCCAAGTTAAAAGCAGAGCCTAAGGTGTAAATTATCGATAGTCCATATCTCGGAAACTATAAGAGATAATTCTATTTGGCAACCGGCAATGTAATTAGCATGCCGAATATTACTTGGAATGTGAATTGGAACGAAATCGCCAATAGATAAGACCATTTTACAATTTGGGCCCAAGTTAGAAGCAGAGCCTAAGGTGTAAATTATCGATAGTCCATATCTCGGAAACTATAAGAGATAATGCAATTTGGCAACCGGCAATGTAATTAGCATGCCGAATATTACTTGGAATGTGAATTGGAACGAAATCGCCAATAGATAAGACGATTTTACAATTTTGGCCCAAGTTAGAAGCAGAGCCTAAGGTGTAAATTACCGATAGTCCATATCTCGGAAACTATAAGAGATAATGCAATTTGGCAACCGGCAATGTAATTAGCATGCCGAATATTACTTGGAATGTGAATTGAAACGAAATCGCCAATAGATAAGACCATTTTACAATTTGGGCCCAAGTTAGAAGCAGAGCCTAAGGTGTAAATTATCGATAGTCCATATCTCGGAAACTATAAGAGATAATGCAATTTGGCAACCGGCAATGTAATTAGCATGCCGAATATTACTTGGAATGTGAATTGGAATGAAATCGCCAATAGATAAGACCATTTTACAATTTGGGCCCAAGTTAGAAGCAGAGCCTAAGGTGTAAATTATCGATAGTCCATATCTCGGAAACTATAAGAGATAATGCAATTTGGCAACCGGCAATGTAATTAGCATGCCGAATATTACTTGGAATGTGAATTGGAACGAAATCGCCAATAGATAAGACGATTTTACAATTTGGGCCCAAGTTAGAAGCGGAGCCTAAGGTGTAAATTACCGATAGTCCATATCTCGGAAACTATAAGAGATAATGCAATTTGGCAACCTTCAATGTAATTAGCATGCCGAATATTACTTGGAATGTGAATTGGAACGAAATCGCCAATAGATAAGACCATTTTACAATTTGGGCCCAAGTTAGAAGCAGAGCCTAAGGTGTAAATTATCGATAGTCCATATCTCGGAAACTATAAGAGATAATGCAATTTGGCAACCGGCAATGTTATTAGCATGCCGAATATTACTTGGAATGTGAATTGGAATGAAATCGCCAATAGATAAGACCATTTTACAATTTGGGCCCAAGTTAGAAGCAGAGCCTAAGGTGTAAATTATCCATAGTCCATATCTCGGAAACTATAAGAGATAATGCAATTTGGCAACTGGCAATGTAATTAGCATGCCGAATATTACTTGGAATGTGAATTGGGACGAAATCGCCAATAGATAAGACCATTTTTACAATTTGGGCCCAAGTTAGAAGCAGAGCCTAAGGTGTAAATTATCGATAGTCCATATCTCGGAAACTATAAGAGATAATGCAATTTGGCAACCGGCAATGTAATTAGCATGCCGAATATTACTTGGAATGTGAATTGGAATGAAATCGCCAATAGATAAGACCATTTTACAATTTGGGCCCAAGTTAGAAGCAGAGCCTAAGGTGTAAATTATCCATAGTCCATATCTCGAAAACTATAAGAGATGATGCAATTTGGCAACTGGCAATGTATTAGCATGCCGAATATTACTTGGAATGTGAATTGGGACGAAATCGCCAATAGATAAGACCATTTTACAATTTGGGCCCAAGTTAGAAGCAGAGCCTAAGGTGTAAATTATCGATAGTCCATATCTCGGAAACTATAAGAGATAATGCAATTTGGCAACCGGCAATGTAATTAGCATGCCGAATACTACTTGGAATGTGAATTGGAACGAAATCGCCAATAGATAAGACCATTTTACAGTTTGGGCCCAAGTTAGAAGCAGAGCCTAAGGTCAAAAATAATCGATAGTCCATATCTCGGAAACTATAAGAGATAATACAATTTGGGAACCGGCAATGTAATTAGCATGCCGAATATTACTTGGAATGTGAATTGGAACGAAATCGCCAATAGATAAGACCATTTTACAATTTGGGCCCAAGTTAGAAGCAGAGCCTAAGGTGTAAATTATCGATAGTCCATATCTCGGAAACTATAAGAGATAATTCAATTTGGCAACCGGCAATGTAATTAGCATGCCGAATATTACTTGGAATGTGAAGTGGAACGAAATCGCCAATAGATAAGACCATTTTACAATTTGGGCCCAAGTTAGAAGCAGAGCCTAAGGTGTAAATTATCGATAGTCCATATCTCGGAAAATATAAGGGATCGAGCAATTTGGAAACCGGCAATGTAATTAGCATGCCGAATATTACTTGGAATGTGAATTGTAACGAAATCGCCAATAGATAAGACCATTTTACAATTTGGGCCCAAGTTAGAAGCAGAGCCTAAGGTGTAAATTATCGATAGTCCATATCTCGGAAACTATAAGAGATAATGCAGTTTCGCAACCGGCAATGTAATTAGCATGCCGAATATTACTTGGAATGTGAATTGGGACGAAATCGCCAATAGATAAGACCATTTTACAATTTGGGCCCAAGTTAGAAGCAGAGCCTAAGGTGTAAATTATTGATAGTCCATATCTCGGAAACTATAAGAGATAATGCAATTTCGCAACCGGCAATGTAATTAGCATGCCGAATATTACTTGGAGTGTGAATTGGAACGAAATCGCCAATAGATAAGACCATTTTACAATTTGGGCCCAAGTTAGAAGCAGAGCCTAAGGTGTAAATTATCGATAGTCCGTATCTCGGAAACTATAAGAGATAATGCAATTTGGCAACCGGCAATGTAATTAGCATGCCGAATATTACTTGGAATGTGAATTGGAACGAAATCGCCAATAGATAAGACCATTTTACAATTTGGGCCCAAGTTAGAAGCAGAGCCTAAGGTGTAAATTATCGATAGTCCATATCTCGGAAACTATAAGAGATAATGCAATTTGGCAACCGGCAATGTAATTAGCATGCCGAATATTACTTGGAATGTGAATTGGAACGAAATCGCCAATAGATAAGACCATTTTACAATTTGGGCCCAAGTTAGAAGCAGAGCCTAAGGTGTAAATTATCGATAGTCCATATTTCGGAAACTATAAGAGATAATGCAATTTGGCAACCGGCAATGTAATTAGCATGCCGAATATTACTTGGAATGTGAATTGGAACGAAATCGCCAATAGATAAGACCATTTTACAATTTGGGCCCAAGTTAGAAGCAGAGCCTAAGGTGTAAATTATCGATAGTCCATATCTCGGAAACTATAAGAGATAATGCAATTTGGCAACCGGCAATGTAATTAGCATGCCGAATATTACTTGGAATGTGAATTGGAACGAAATCGCCAATAGATAAGACCATATTACAATTTGGGCCCAAGTTAGAAGCAGAGCCTAAGGTGTAAATTATCGATAGTCCATATCTCGGAAACTATAAGAGATAATGCAATTTGGCAACCGGCAATGTAATTAGCATGCCGAATATTACTTGGAATGTGAATTGGAACGAAATCGCCAATAGATAAGACCATTTTACAATTTGGGCCCAAGTTAGAAGCAGAGCCTAAGGTGTAAATTATCGATAGTCCATATCTCGGAAACTATAAGAGATAATGCAATTTGGCAACCGGCAATGTAATTAGCATGCCGAATATTACTTGGAATGTGAATTGGAACGAAATCGCCAATAGATAAGACCATTTTACAATTTGGGTCCAAGTTAGAAGCAGAGCCTAAGGTGTAAATTATCGATAGTCCATATCTCGGAAACTATAAGAGATAATGCAATTTGGCAACCGGCAATGTAATTAGCATGCCGAATATTACTTGGAATGTGAATTGGAAAGAAATCGAAAATAGATAAGGCCATTTTACAATTTGGGCCCAAGTTAGAAGCAGAGCCTAAGGTATGCCGAATATTACTTGGAATGTGAATTGGAACGAAATCGCCAATAGATAAAACGATTTTACAATTTGGGCCCAAGTTAGAAGCAGAGCCTAAGGTGTAAATTATCGATAGTCCGTATCTCGGAAACTATAAGAGATAATGCAATTTGGCAACCGGCAATGTAATTAGCATGCCGAATATTACTTGGAATGTGAATTGGAACGAAATCGCCAATAGATAAGACCATATTACAATTTGGGCCCAAGTTAGAAGCAGAGCCTAAGGTGTAAATTATCGATAGTCCATATGTCGGAAACTATAAGAGATAATGCAATTTGGCAACCGGCAATGTAATTAGCATGCCGGATATTACTTGGAATGTGAATTGGAACGAAATCGCCAATAGATAAGACGATTTTACAATTTTGGCCCAAGTTAGAAGCAGAGCCTAAGGTGTAAATTACCGATAGTTCATATCTCGGAAACTATAAGAGATAATGCAATTTGGCAACCGGCAAAGTAATTAGCATGTCGAATATTACTTGGAATGTGAATTGGAACGAAATCGCCAATAGATAAGACCATTTTACAATTTGGGCCCAAGTTAGATGCAGAGCCTAAGGTGTAAATTATCGATAGTCCATATCTCGGAAACTATAAGAGATAATGCAATTTGGCAACCGGCAATGTAATTAGCATGCCGAATATTACTTGGAATGTGAATTGGAACGAAATCGCCAATAGATAAGACGATTTTACAATTTTGGCCCAAGTTAGAAGCAGAGCCTAAGGTGTAAATTACCGATAGTTCATATCTCGGAAACTATAAGAGATAATGCAATTTGGCAACCGGCAATGTAATTAGCATGCCGAATATTACTTGGAATGTGAATTGGAACGAAATCGCCAATAGATAAGATCATTTTACAATTTGGGCCCAAGTTAGAAGCAGAGCCTAAGGTGTAAATTATCGATAGTCCATATCTCGGAAACTATAAGAGATAATGCAATTTGGCAACCGGCAATGTAATTAGCATGCCGAATATTACTTGGAATGTGAATTGGAATGAAATCGCCAATAGATAAGACCATTTTACAATTTGGGCCCAAGTTAGAAGCAGAGCCTAAGGTGTAAATTATCGATAGTCCATATCTCGGAAACTATAAGAGATAATGCAATTTGGCAACCGGCAATGTAATTAGCATGCCGAATATTACTTGGAATGTGAATTGGAATGAAATCGCCAATAGATAAGAAAATTTTACAATTTGGGCCCAAGTTAGAAGCAGAGCCTAAGGTGTAAATTATCCATAGTCCATATCTCGGAAACTATAAGAGATAATGCAATTTGGCAACTGGCAATGTAATTAGCATGCCGAATACTACTTGGAATGTGAATTGGGACGAAATCGCCAATAGATAAGACCATTTTACAATTTGGGCCCAAGTTAGAAGCAGAGCCTAAGGTGTAAATTATCGATAGTCCATATCTCGGAAACTATAAGAGATAATGCAATTTGGCAACCGGCAATGTAATTAGCATGCCGAATACTACTTGGAATGTGAATTGGAACGAAATCGCCAATAGATAAGACCATTTTACAGTTTGGGCCCAAGTTAGAAGCAGAGCCTAAGGTTAAAAATAATCGATAGTCCATATCTCGGAAACTATAAGAGTTAATGCAATTTGGGAACCGGCATTGTAATTAGCATGCCGAATATTACTTGGAATGTGAATTGGAACGAAGTCGCCAATAGATAAGACCATTTTACAATTTGGGCCCTAGTTAGAAGCAGAGCCTAAGGTGTAAATTATCGATAGTCCATATCTCGGAAACTATAAGAGATAATGCAACTTGGCCACCGGCAATGTAATTAGCATGTCGAATATTACTTGGAATGTGAATTGGAACGAAATCGCCAATAGATAAGACCATTTTACAATTTGGGCCCAAGTTAGAAGCAGAGCCTAAGGTGTAAATTATCGATAGTCCATATCTCGGAAACTATAAGAGATAATGCAGTTTCGCAACCGGCAATGTAATTAGCATGCCGAATATTACTTGGAATGTGAATTGGAACGAAATCGCCAATAGATAAGACCATTTTACAATTTGGGCCCAAGTTAGAAGCAGAGCCTAAGGTGTAAATTATCGATAGTCCATATCTCGGAAACTATAAGAGATAATGCAGTTTCGCAACCGGCAATGTAATTAGCATGCCGAATATTACTTGGAATGTGAATTGGGACGAAATCGCCAATAGATAAGACCATTTTACAATTTGGGCCCAAGTTAGAAGCAGAGCCTAAGGTGTAAATTATTGATAGTCCATATCTCGGAAACTATAAGAGATAATGCAATTTCGCAACCGGCAATGTAATTAGCATGCCGAATATTACTTGGAGTGTGAATTGGAACGAAATCGCCAATAGATAAGACCATTTTACAATTTGGGCCCAAGTTAGAAGCAGAGCCTAAGGTGTAAATTATCGATAGTCCGTATCTCGGAAACTATAAGAGATAATGCAATTTGGCAACCGGCAATGTAATTAGCATGCCGAATATTACTTGGAATGTGAATTGGAACGAAATCGCCAATAGATAAGACCATTTTACAATTTGGGCCCAAGTTAGAAGCAGAGCCTAAGGTGTAAATTATCGATAGTCCATATCTCGGAAACTATAAGAGATAATGCAATTTGGCAACCGGCAATGTAATTAGCATGCCGAATATTACTTGGAATGTGAATTGGAACGAAATCGCCAATAGATAAGACCATTTTACAATTTGGGCCCAAGTTAGAAGCAGAGCCTAAGGTGTAAATTATCGATAGTCCATATTTCGGAAACTATAAGAGATAATGCAATTTGGCAACCGGCAATGTAATTAGCATGCCGAATATTACTTGGAATGTGAATTGGAACGAAATCGCCAATAGATAAGACCATTTTACAATTTGGGCCCAAGTTAGAAGCAGAGCCTAAGGTGTAAATTATCGATAGTCCATATCTCGGAAACTATAAGAGATAATGCAATTTGGCAACCGGCAATGTAATTAGCATGCCGAATATTACTTGGAATGTGAATTGGAACGAAATCGCCAATAGATAAGACCATATTACAATTTGGGCCCAAGTTAGAAGCAGAGCCTAAGGTGTAAATTATCGATAGTCCATATCTCGGAAACTATAAGAGATAATGCAATTTGGCAACCGGCAATGTAATTAGCATGCCGAATATTACTTGGAATGTGAATTGGAACGAAATCGCCAATAGATAAGACCATTTTACAATTTGGGCCCAAGTTAGAAGCAGAGCCTAAGGTGTAAATTATCGATAGTCCATATCTCGGAAACTATAAGAGATAATGCAATTTGGCAACCGGCAATGTAATTAGCATGCCGAATATTACTTGGAATGTGAATTGGAACGAAATCGCCAATAGATAAGACCATTTTACAATTTGGGTCCAAGTTAGAAGCAGAGCCTAAGGTGTAAATTATCGATAGTCCATATCTCGGAAACTATAAGAGATAATGCAATTTGGCAACCGGCAATGTAATTAGCATGCCGAATATTACTTGGAATGTGAATTGGAACGAAATCGAAAATAGATAAGGCCATTTTACAATTTGGGCCCAAGTTAGAAGCAGAGCCTAAGGTATGCCGAATATTACTTGGAATGTGAATTGGAACGAAATCGCCAATAGATAAAACGATTTTACAATTTGGGCCCAATTTAGAAGCAGAGCCTAAGGTGTAAATTATCGATAGTCCGTATCTCGGAAACTATAAGAGATAATGCAATTTGGCAACCGGCAATGTAATTAGCATGCCGAATATTACTTGGAATGTGAATTGGAACGAAATCGCCAATAGATAAGACCATATTACAATTTGGGCCCAAGTTAGAAGCAGAGCCTAAGGTATGCCGAATATTACTTGGAATGTGAATTGGAACGAAATCGCCAATAGATAAGACCATTTTACAATTTGGGCCCAAGTTAGAAGCAGAGCCTAAGGTGTAAATTATCGATAGTCCGTATCTCGGAAACTATAAGAGATAATGCAATTTGGCAACCGGCAATGTAATTAGCATGCCGAATATTACTTGGAATGTGAATTGGAACGAAATCGCCAATAGATAAGACCATATTACAATTTGGGCCCAAGTTAGAAGCAGAGCCTAAGGTGTAAATTATCGATAGTCCATATGTCGGAAACTATAAGAGATAATGCAATTTGGCAACCGGCAATGTAATTAGCATGCCGGATATTACTTGGAATGTGAATTGGAACGAAATCGCCAATAGATAAGACGATTTTACAATTTTGGCCCAAGTTAGAAGCAGAGCCTAAGGTGTAAATTACCGATAGTTCATATCTCGGAAACTATAAGAGATAATGCAATTTGGCAACCGGCAAAGTAATTAGCATGTCGAATATTACTTGGAATGTGAATTGGAACGAAATCGCCAATAGATAAGACCATTTTACAGTTTGGGCCCAAGTTAGAAGCAGAGCCTAAGGTCAAAAATAATCGATAGTCCATATCTCGGAAACTATAAGAGATAATACAATTTGGGAACCGGCAATGTAATTAGCATGCCGAATATTACTTGAAATGTGAATTGGAACGAAATCGCCAATAGATAAGACCATTTTACAATTTGGGCCCAAGTTAGAAGCAGAGCCTAAGGTGTAAATTATCGATAGTCCATATCTCGGAAACTATAAGAGATAATTCAATTTGGCAACCGGCAATGTAATTAGCATGCCGAATATTACTTGGAATGTGAATTGGAACGAAATCGCCAATAGATAAGACCATTTTACAATTTGGGCCCAAGTTAGAAGCAGAGCCTAAGGTGTAAATTATCGATAGTCCATATCTCGGAAAATATAAGAGATAAAGCAATTTGGCAACCGGCAATTTAATTAGCATGCCGAATATTACTTGGAATGTGAATTGGAACGAAATCGCCAATAGATAAGACGATTTTACAATTTTGGCCCAAGTTAGAAGCAGAGCCTAAGGTGTAAATTACCGATAGTTCATATCTCGGAAACTATAAGAGATAATGCAATTTGGCAACCGGCAATGTAATTAGCATGCCGAATATTACTTGGAATGTGAATTGGAACGAAATCGCCAATAGATAAGACCATTTTACAATTTGGGCCCAAGTTAGAAGCAGAGCCTAAGGTGTAAATTATCGATAGTCCATATCTCGGAAACTATAAGAGATAATGCAATTTGGCAACCGGCAATGTAATTAGCATGCCGAATATTACTTGGAATGTGAATTGGAATGAAATCGCCAATAGATAAGACCATTTTACAATTTGGGCCCAAGTTAGAAGCAAAGCCTAAGGTGTAAATTATCGATAGTCCATATCTCGGAAACTATAAGAGATAATGCAATTTGGCAACCGGCAATGTAATTAGCATGCCGAATATTACTTGGAATGTGAATTGGAACGAAATCGCCAATAGATAAGACGATTTTACAATTTGGGCCCAAGTTAGAAGCGGAGCCTAAGGTGTAAATTACCGATAGTCCATATCTCGGAAACTATAAGAGATAATGCAATTTGGCAACCGGCAATGTAATTAGCATGCCGAATATTACTTGGAATGTGAATTGGAACGAAATCGCCAATAGATAAGACCATTTTACAATTTGGGCCCAAGTTAGAAGCAGAGCCTAAGGTGTAAATTATCGATAGTCCATATCTCGGAAACTATAAGAGATAATGCAATTTGGCAACCGGCAATGTTATTAGCATGCCGAATATTACTTGGAATGTGAATTGGAATGAAATCGCCAATAGATAAGACCATTTTACAATTTGGGCCCAAGTTAGAAGCAGAGCCTAAGGTGTAAATTATCCATAGTCCATATCTCGGAAACTATAAGAGATAATGCAATTTGGCAACTGGCAATGTAATTAGCATGCCGAATATTACTTGGAATGTGAATTGGGACGAAATCGCCAATAGATAAGACCATTTTACAATTTGGGCCCAAGTTAGAAGCAGAGCCTAAGGTGTAAATTATCGATAGTCCATATCTCGGAAACTATAAGAGATAATGCAATTTGGCAACCGGCAATGTAATTAGCATGCCGAATATTACTTGGAATGTGAATTGGAATGAAATCGCCAATAGATAAGACCATTTTACAATTTGGGCCCAAGTTAGAAGCAGAGCCTAAGGTGTAAATTATCCATAGTCCATATCTCGAAAACTATAAGAGATAATGCAATTTGGCAACTGGCAATGTAATTAGCATGCCGAATATTACTTGGAATGTGAATTGGGACGAAATCGCCAATAGATAAGACCATTTTACAATTTGGGCCCAAGTTAGAAGCAGAGCCTAAGGTGTAAATTATCGATAGTCCATATCTCGGAAACTATAAGAGATAATGCAATTTGGCAACCGGCAATGTAATTAGCATGCCGAATACTACTTGGAATGTGAATTGGAACGAAATCGCCAATAGATAAGACCATTTTACAGTTTGGGCCCAAGTTAGAAGCAGAGCCTAAGGTTAAAAATAATCGATAGTCCATATCTCGGAAACTATAAGAGATAATGCAATTTGGGAACCGACAATGTAATTAGCATGCCGAATATTACTTGGAATGTGAATTGGAACAAAATCGCCAATAGATAAGACCATTTTACAATTTGGGCCCAAGTTAGAAGCAGAGCCTAAGGTGTAAATTATCGATATTCCATATCTCGGAAACTATAAGAGATAATGCAACTTGGCCACCGGCAATGTAATTAGCATGCCGAATATTACTTGGAATGTGAATTGGAACGAAATCGCCAATAGATAAGACCATTTTACAATTTGGGCCCAAGTTAGAAGCAGAGCCTAAGGTGTAAATTATCGATAGTCCATATCTCGGAAACTATAGGAGATAATTCAATTTGGCAACCGGCAATGTAATTAGCATGCCGAATATTACTTGGAATGTGAATTGGAACGAAATCGCCAATAGATAAGACCATTTTACAATTTGGGCCCAAGTTAGAAGCAGAGCCTAAGGTGTAAATTATCGATAGTCCATATCTCGGAAACTATAAGAGATAATGCAATTTGGCAACCGGCAATGTAATTAGCATGCCGAATATTACTTGGAATGTGAATTGGAACGAAATCGCCAATAGATAAGACCATTTTACAATTTGGGCCCAAGTTAGAAGCAGAGCCTAAGGTGTAAATTATCGATAGTCCATATCTCGGAAACTATAAGAGATATTGCAACTTGGCCACCGGCAATGTAATTAGCATGCCGAATATTACTTGGAATGTGAATTGGAACGAAATCGCCAATAGGTAAGACCATTTTACAATTTGGGCCCAAGTTAGAAGCAGAGCCTAAGGTGTAAATTATCGATAGTCCATATCTCGGAAACTATAGGAGATAATTCAATTTGGCAACCGGCAATGTAATTAGCATGCCGAATATTACTTGGAATGTGAATTGGAACGAAATCGCCAATAGATAAGACCATTTTACAATTTGGGCCCAAGTTAGAAGCAGATCCTAAGGTGTAAATTATCGATAGTCCATATCTCGGAAACTATAAGAGATAATGCAATTTGGCAACCGGCAATGTAATTAGCATGCCGAATATTACTTGGAATGTGAATTGGAACGAAATAGCCAATAGATAAGACCATTTTACAATTTGGGCCCAAGTTAGAAGCAGAGCCTAAGGTGTAAATTATCGATAGTCCATATCTCTGAAACTATAAGAGATAATGCAATTTGGCAACCGGCAATGTAATCAGCATGCCGAGTATTACTTGGAATGTGAATTGGAACGAAATCGCCAATAGATAAGGCCATTTTACAATTTGGGCCCAAGTTAGAAGCAGAGCCTAAGGTGTAAATTATCGATAGTCCATATCTCGGAAACTATAAAAGATAATGCAATTTGGCAACCGGCAATGTAATTAGCATGCCGAATATTACTTGGAATGTGAATTGGAACGAAATCGCCAATAGATAAGACCATTTTACAATTTGGGCCCAAGTTAGAAGCAGAGCCTAAGGTGTAAATTATCCATAGTCCATATCTCGGAAACTATAAGAGATAATGCAATTTGGCAACTGGCAATGTAATTAGCATGCCGAATATTACTTGGAATGTGAATTGGAACGAAATCGCCAATAGATAAGACGATTTTACAATTTGGGCCCAAGTTAGAAGCAGAGCCTAAGGTGTAACTTACCGATAGTCCATATTTCGGAAACTATAAGAGATAATGCAATTTGGCAACCGGCAATGTAATTAGCATGCCGAATATTACTTGGAATGTGAATTGGAACGAAATCGCCAATAGATAAGACCATTTTACAATTTGGGCCCAAGTTAGAAGCAGAGCCTAAGGTGTAAATTATCGATAGTCCATATCTCGGAAACTATAAGAGATAATGCAATTTGGCAACCGGCAATGTAATTAGCATGCCGAATATTACTTGGAATGTGAATTGGAATGAAATCGCCAATAGATAAGACCATTTTACAATTTGTGCCCAAGTTAGAAGCAGAGCCTAAGGTGTAAATTATCCATAGTCCATATCTCGGAAACTATAAGAGATAATGCAATTTGGCAACTGGCAATGTAATTAGCATGCCGAATATTACTTGGAATGTGAATTGGGACGAAATCGCCAATAGATAAGACCATTTTACAATTTGGGCCCAAGTTAGAAGCAGAGCCTAAGGTGTAAATTATCGATAGTCCATATCTCGGAAACTATAAGAGATAATGCAATTTGGCAACCGGCAATGTAATTAGCATGCCGAATACTACTTGGAATGTGAATTGGAACGAAATCGCCAATAGAGAAGACCATTTTACAATTTGTGCCCAAGTTAGAAGCAGAGCCTAAGGTGTAAATTATCGATAGTCCATATCTCGGAAACTATAAGAGATAATGCAATTTGGCAACCGGCAATGTAATTAGCATGCCGAATATTACTTGGAATGTGAATTGGAACGAAATCGCCAATAGATAAGACCATTTTACAATTTGGGCCCAAGTTAGAAGCAGAGCCTAAGGTGTAAATTATCGATAGTCCATATCTCGGAAACTATAAGAGATAATGCAATTTGGCAACCGGCAATGTAATTAGCATCCCGAATATTACTTGGAATGTGAATTGGAACGAAATCGCCAATAGATAAGACCATTTTACAATTTGGGCCCAAGTTAGAAGCAGAGCCTAAGGTGTAAATTATCCATAGTCCATATCTCGGAAACTATAAGATATAATGCAATTTGGCAACCGGCAATGTAATTAGCATGCCGAATATTACTTGGAATGTGAATTGGAACGAAATCGCCAATAGATAAGACCATTTTACAATTTGGGCCCAAGTTAGAAGCAGAGCCTAAGGTGTAAATTATTGATAGTCCATATCTCGGAAACTATAAGAGATAATGCAATTTCGCAACCGGCAATGTAATTAACATGCCGAATATTACTTGGAGTGTGAATTGGAACGAAATCGCCAATAGATAAGACCATTTTACAATTTGGGCCCAAGTTAGAAGCAGAGCCTAAGGTGTAAATTATCGATAGTCCGTATCTCGGAAACTATAAGAGATAATGCAATTTGGCAACCGGCAATGTAATTAGCATGCCGAATATTACTTGGAATGTGAATTGGAACGAAATCGCCAATAGATAAGACCATTTTACAATTTGGGCCCAAGTTAGAAGCAGAGCCTTAGGTGTATATTATCGATAGTCCATATCTCGGAAACTATAAGAGATAATGCAATTTGGCAACCGGCAATGTAATTAGCATGCCGAATATTACTTGGAATGTGAATTGGAACGAAATCGCCAATAGATAAGACCATTTTACAACTTGGGCCCAAGTTAGAAGCAGAGCCTAAGTTGTAAATTATCGATAGTCCATATCTCGGAAACTATAAGAGATAATGCAATTTGGCAACCGGCAATGTAATTAGCATGCCGAATATTACTTGGAAAGTGAATTGGAACGAAATCGCCAATAGATAAGACCATATTACAATTTGGGCCCAAGTTAGAAGCAGAGCCTAAGGTGTAAATTATCGATAGTCCATATCTCGGAAACTATAAGAGACAATGCAATTTGGCAACCGGCAGTGTAATTAGCATGCCGAATATTACTTGGAATGTGAATTGGAACGAAATCGCCAATAGATAAGACCATTTTACAATTTGGGCCCAAGTTAGAAGCAGAGCCTAAGGTGTAAATTATCGATAGTCCATATCTCGGAAACTATAAGAGATAATGCAATTTGGCAACCGGCAATGTAATTAGTATGCCGAATATTACTTGGAATGTGAATTGGAACGAAATCGCCAATAGATAAGACCATTTTACAATTTGGGCCCAAGTTAGAAGCAGAGCCTAAGGTGTAAATTATCGATAGTCCATACCTCGGAAACTATAAGATATAATGCAATTTGGCAACCGGCAATGTAATTAGCATGCCGAATATTACTTGGAATGTGAATTGGAACGAAATCGCCAATAGGTAAGACCATTTTACAATTTGGGCCCAAGTTCGAAGCAGAGCCTAAGGTGTAAATTATCGATAGTCCATATCTCGGAAACTATAAGAGATAATTCAATTTGGAAACCGGCAATGTAATTAGCATGCCGAATATTACTTGGAATGTGAATTGGAACGAAATCGCCAATAGATAAGACCATTTTACAATTTGGGTCCAAGTTAGAAGCAGTGCCTAAGGTGTAAATTATCGATAGTCCATATCTCGGAAACTATAAGAGATAATGCAATTTGGCAACCGGCAATGTAATTAGCATGCCGAATATTACTTGGAATGTGAATTGGAACGAAATCGCCAATAGATAAGGCCATTTTACAATTTGGGCCCAAGTTAGAAGCAGAGCCAAAGGTATAAATTATCGATAGTCCATATCTCGGAAACTATAAGAGATAATGCAATTTGGCAACCGGCAATGTAATTAGCATGCCGAATATTACTTGGAATGTGAATTGGAACGAAATCGCCAATAGATAAGACCATTTTACAATTTGGGCCCAAGTTAGAAGCAGAGCCTAAGGTGTAAATTATCGATAGTCCATATCTCGGAAACTAAAAGAGATAATGCAATTTGGCAACCGGCAATGTAATTAGCATGCCGAATATTACTTGGAATGTGAATTGGAACGAAATCGCCAATAGATAAGACCATTTTACAATTTGGGCCCAAGTTAGAAGCAGAGCCTAAGGTGTAAATTATCGATAGTCCATATCTCGGAAACTATAAGAGATAATGCAGTTTCGCAACCGGCAATGTAATTAGCATGCCGAATATTACTTGGAATGTGAATTGGGACGAAATCGCCAATAGATAAGACCATTTTACAACTTGGGCCCAAGTTAGAAGCAGAGCCTAAGGTGTAAATTATTGATAGTCCATATCTCGGAAACTATAAGAGATAATGCAATTTCGCAACCGGCAATGTAATTAGCATGCCGAATATTACTTGGAGTGTGAATTGGAACGAAATCGCCAATAGATAAGACCATTTTACAATTTGGGCCCAAGTTAGAAGCAGAGCCTAAGGTGTAAATTATCGATAGTCCGTATCTCGGAAACTATAAGAGATAATGCAATTTGGCAACCGGCAATGTAATTAGCATGCCGAATATTACTTGGAATGTGAATTGGAACGAAATCGCCAATAGATAAGACCATTTTACAATTTGGGCCCAAGTTAGAAGCAGAGCCTAAGGTGTAAATTATCGATAGTCCATATCTCGGAAACTATAAGAGATAATGCAATTTGGCAACCGGCAATGTAATTAGCATGCCGAATATTACTTGGAATGTGAATTGGAACGAAATCGCCAATAGATAAGACCATTTTACAATTTGGGCCCAAGTTAGAAGCAGAGCCTAAGGTGTAAATTATCGATAGTCCATTTTTCGGAAACTATAAGAGATAATGCAATTTGGCAACCGGCAATGTAATTAGCATGCCGAATATTACTTGGAATGTGAATTGGAACGAAATCGCCAATAGATAAGACCATTTTACAATTTGGGCCCAAGTTAGAAGCAGAGCCTAAGGTGTAAATTATCGATAGTCCATATCTCGGAAACTATAAGAGATAATGCAATTTGGCAACCGGCAATGTAATTAGCATGCCGAATATTACTTGGAATGTGAATTGGAACGAAATCGCCAATAGATAAGACCATATTACAATTTGGGCCCAAGTTAGAAGCAGAGCCTAAGGTGTAAATTATCGATAGTCCATATCTCGGAAACTATAAGAGATAATGCAATTTGGCAACAGGCAATGTAATTAGCATACCGAATATTACTTGGAATGTGAATTGGAACGAAATCGCCAATAGATAAGACCATTTTACAATTTGGGCCCAAGTTAGAAGCAGAGCCTAAGGTGTAAATTATCCATAGTCCATATCTCGGAAACTATAAGAGATAATGCAATTTGGCAACTGGCAATGTAATTAGCATGCCGAATATTACTTGGAATGTGAATTGGGACGAAATCGCCAATAGATAAGACCATTTTACAATTTGGGCCCAAGTTAGAAGCAGAGCCTAAGGTGTAAATTATCGATAGTCCATATCTCGGAAACTATAAGAGATAATGCAATTTGGCAACCGGCAATGTAATTAGCATGCCGAATATTACTTGGAATGTGAATTGGAATGAAATCGCCAATAGATAAGACCATTTTACTATTTGGGCCCAAGTTAGAAGCAGAGCCTAATGTGTAAATTATCCATAGTCCATATCTCGAAAACTATAAGAGATAATGCAATTTGGCAACTGGCAATGTAATTAGCATGCCGAATATTACTTGGAATGTGAATTGGGACGAAATCGCCAATAGATAAGACCATTTTACAATTTGGGCCCAAGTTAGAAGCAGAGCCTAAGGTGTAAATTATCGATAGTCCATATCTCGGAAACTATAAGAGATAATGCAATTTGGCATCCGGCAATGTAATTAGCATGCCGAATACTACTTGGAATGTGAATTGGAACGAAATCGCCAATAGATAAGACCATTTTACAGTTTGGGCCCAAGTTAGAAGCAGAGCCTAAGGTTAAAAATAATCGATAGTCCATATCTCGGAAACTATAAGAGATAATGCAATTTGGGAACCGGCAATGTAATTAGCATGCCGAATATTACTTGGAATGTGAATTGGAACGAAATCGCCAATAGATAAGACCATTTTACAATTTGGGCCCAAGTTAGAAGCAGAGCCTAAGGTGTAAATTATCGATAGTCCATATCTCGGAAACTATAAGAGATAATGCAACTTGGCCACCGGCAATGTAATTAGCATGCCGAATATTACTTGGAATGTGAATTGGAACGAAATCGCCAATAGATAAGACCATTTTACAATTTGGGCCCAAGTTAGAAGCAGAGCCTAAGGTGTAAATTATCGATAGTCCATATCTCGGAAACTATAGGAGATAATTCAATTTGGCAACCGGCAATGTAATTAGCATGCCGAATATTACTTGGAATGTGAATTGGAACGAAATCGCCAATAGATAAGACCATTTTACAATTTGGGCCCAAGTTAGAAGCAGAGCCTAAGGTGTAAATTATCGATAGTCCATATCTCGGAAACTATAAGAGATAATGCAATTTGGCAACCGGCAATGTAATTAGCATGCCGAATATTACTTGGAATGTGAATTGGAACGAAATCGCCAATAGATAAGACCATTTTACAATTTGGGCCCAAGTTAGAAGCAGAGCCTAAGGTGTAAATTATCGATAGTCCATATCTCGGAAACTATAAGAGATATTGCAACTTGGCCACCGGCAATGTAATTAGCATGCCGAATATTACTTGGAATGTGAATTGGAACGAAATCGCCAATAGGTAAGACCATTTTACAATTTGGGCCCAAGTTAGAAGCAGAGCCTAAGGTGTAAATTATCGATAGTCCATATCTCGGAAACTATAGGAGATAATTCAATTTGGCAACCGGCAATGTAATTAGCATGCCGAATATTACTTGGAATGTGAATTGGAACGAAATCGCCAATAGATAAGACCATTTTACAATTTGGGCCCAAGTTAGAAGCAGATCCTAAGGTGTAAATTATCGATAGTCCATATCTCGGAAACTATAAGAGATAATGCAATTTGGCAACCGGCAATGTAATTAGCATGCCGAATATTACTTGGAATGTGAATTGGAACGAAATAGCCAATAGATAAGACCATTTTACAATTTGGGCCCAAGTTAGAAGCAGAGCCTAAGGTGTAAATTATCGATAGTCCATATCTCTGAAACTATAAGAGATAATGCAATTTGGCAACCGGCAATGTAATCAGCATGCCGAGTATTACTTGGAATGTGAATTGGAACGAAATCGCCAATAGATAAGGCCATTTTACAATTTGGGCCCAAGTTAGAAGCAGAGCCTAAGGTGTAAATTATCGATAGTCCATATCTCGGAAACTATAAAAGATAATGCAATTTGGCAACCGGCAATGTAATTAGCATGCCGAATATTACTTGGAATGTGAATTGGAACGAAATCGCCAATAGATAAGACCATTTTACAATTTGGGCCCAAGTTAGAAGCAGAGCCTAAGGTGTAAATTATCCATAGTCCATATCTCGGAAACTATAAGAGATAATGCAATTTGGCAACTGGCAATGTAATTAGCATGCCGAATATTACTTGGAATGTGAATTGGAACGAAATCGCCAATAGATAAGACGATTTTACAATTTGGGCCCAAGTTAGAAGCAGAGCCTAAGGTGTAACTTACCGATAGTCCATATTTCGGAAACTATAAGAGATAATGCAATTTGGCAACCGGCAATGTAATTAGCATGCCGAATATTACTTGGAATGTGAATTGGAACGAAATCGCCAATAGATAAGACCATTTTACAATTTGGGCCCAAGTTAGAAGCAGAGCCTAAGGTGTAAATTATCGATAGTCCATATCTCGGAAACTATAAGAGATAATGCAATTTGGCAACCGGCAATGTAATTAGCATGCCGAATATTACTTGGAATGTGAATTGGAATGAAATCGCCAATAGATAAGACCATTTTACAATTTGTGCCCAAGTTAGAAGCAGAGCCTAAGGTGTAAATTATCCATAGTCCATATCTCGGAAACTATAAGAGATAATGCAATTTGGCAACTGGCAATGTAATTAGCATGCCGAATATTACTTGGAATGTGAATTGGGACGAAATCGCCAATAGATAAGACCATTTTACAATTTGGGCCCAAGTTAGAAGCAGAGCCTAAGGTGTAAATTATCGATAGTCCATATCTCGGAAACTATAAGAGATAATGCAATTTGGCAACCGGCAATGTAATTAGCATGCCGAATACTACTTGGAATGTGAATTGGAACGAAATCGCCAATAGAGAAGACCATTTTACAATTTGTGCCCAAGTTAGAAGCAGAGCCTAAGGTGTAAATTATCGATAGTCCATATCTCGGAAACTATAAGAGATAATGCAATTTGGCAACCGGCAATGTAATTAGCATGCCGAATATTACTTGGAATGTGAATTGGAACGAAATCGCCAATAGATAAGACCATTTTACAATTTGGGCCCAAGTTAGAAGCAGAGCCTAAGGTGTAAATTATCGATAGTCCATATCTCGGAAACTATAAGAGATAATGCAATTTGGCAACCGGCAATGTAATTAGCATCCCGAATATTACTTGGAATGTGAATTGGAACGAAATCGCCAATAGATAAGACCATTTTACAATTTGGGCCCAAGTTAGAAGCAGAGCCTAAGGTGTAAATTATCCATAGTCCATATCTCGGAAACTATAAGATATAATGCAATTTGGCAACCGGCAATGTAATTAGCATGCCGAATATTACTTGGAATGTGAATTGGAACGAAATCGCCAATAGATAAGACCATTTTACAATTTGGGCCCAAGTTAGAAGCAGAGCCTAAGGTGTAAATTATTGATAGTCCATATCTCGGAAACTATAAGAGATAATGCAATTTCGCAACCGGCAATGTAATTAACATGCCGAATATTACTTGGAGTGTGAATTGGAACGAAATCGCCAATAGATAAGACCATTTTACAATTTGGGCCCAAGTTAGAAGCAGAGCCTAAGGTGTAAATTATCGATAGTCCGTATCTCAGAAACTATAAGAGATAATGCAATTTGGCAACCGGCAATGTAATTAGCATGCCGAATATTACTTGGAATGTGAATTGGAACGAAATCGCCAATAGATAAGACCATTTTACAATTTGGGCCCAAGTTAGAAGCAGAGCCTTAGGTGTAAATTATCGATAGTCCATATCTCGGAAACTATAAGAGATAATGCAATTTGGCAACCGGCAATGTAATTAGCATGCCGAATATTACTTGGAATGTGAATTGGAACGAAATCGCCAATAGATAAGGCCATTTTACAACTTGGGCCCAAGTTAGAAGCAGAGCCTAAGTTGTAAATTATCGATAGTCCATATCTCGGAAACTATAAGAGATAATGCAATTTGGCAACCGGCAATGTAATTAGCATGCCGAATATTACTTGGAATGTGAATTGGAACGAAATCGCCAATAGATAAGACCATTTTACAATTTGGGCCCAAGTTAGAAACAGAGCCTAAGGTGTAAATTATCGATAGTCCATATCTCGGAAACTATAAGAGATACTGCAATTTGGCAACCGGCAATGTAATTAGCATGCCGAATATTACTTGGAAAGTGAATTGGAACGAAATCGCCAATAGATAAGACCATATTACAATTTGGGCCCAAGTTAGAAGCAGAGCCTAAGGTGTAAATTATCGATAGTCCATATCTCGGAAACTATAAGAGACAATGCAATTTGGCAACCGGCAATGTAATTAGCATGCCGAATATTACTTGGAATGTGAATTGGAACGAAATCGCCAATAGATAAGACCATTTTACAATTTGGGCCCAAGTTAGAAGCAGAGCCTAAGGTGTAAATTGTCGATAGTCCATATCTCGGAAACTATAAGAGATAATGCAATTTGGCAACCGGCAATGTAATTAGTATGCCGAATATTACTTGGAATGTGAATTGGAACGAAATCGCCAATAGATAAGACCATTTTACAATTTGGGCCCAAGTTAGAAGCAGAGCCTAAGGTGTAAATTATCGATAGTCCATACCTCGGAAACTATAAGATATAATGCAATTTGGCAACCGGCAATGTAATTAGCATGCCGAATATTACTTGGAATGTGAATTGGAACGAAATCGCCAATAGGTAAGACCATTTTACAATTTGGGCCCAAGTTCGAAGCAGAGCCTAAGGTGTAAATTATCGATAGTCCATATCTCGGAA
Source organism: Rhynchophorus ferrugineus (assembly GCF_030347505.1). Taxonomy (NCBI): domain Eukaryota; kingdom Metazoa; phylum Arthropoda; class Insecta; order Coleoptera; family Curculionidae; genus Rhynchophorus; species Rhynchophorus ferrugineus. The sequence goes on along the minus strand of NW_027472801.1, from coordinate 181,815 downwards.
ACTATAAGAGATAATTCAATTTGGAAACCGGCAATGTAATTAGCATGCCGAATATTACTTGGAATGTGAATTGGAACGAAATCGCCAATAGATAAGACCATTTTACAATTTGGGTCCAAGTTAGAAGCAGTGCCTAAGGTGTAAATTATCGATAGTCCATATCTCGGAAACTATAAGAGATAATGCAATTTGGCAACCGGCAATGTAATTAGCATGCCGAATATTACTTGGAATGTGAATTGGAACGAAATCGCCAATAGATAAGGCCATTTTACAATTTGGGCCCAAGTTAGAAGCAGAGCCTAAGGTATAAATTATCGATAGTCCATATCTCGGAAACTATAAGAGATAATGCAATTTGGCAACCGGCAATGTAATTAGCATGCCGAATATTACTTGGAATGTGAATTGGAACGAAATCGCCAATAGATAAGACCATTTTACAATTTGGGCCCAAGTTAGAAGCAGAGCCTAAGGTGTAAATTATCGATAGTCCATATCTCGGAAACTAAAAGAGATAATGCAATTTGGCAACCGGCAATGTAATTAGCATGCCGAATATTACTTGGAATGTGAATTGGAACGAAATCGCCAATAGATAAGACCATTTTACAATTTGGGCCCAAGTTAGAAGCAGAGCCTAAGGTGTAAATTATCGATAGTCCATATCTCGGAAACTATAAGAGATAATGCAGTTTCGCAACCGGCAATGTAATTAGCATGCCGAATATTACTTGGAATGCGAATTGGGACGAAATCGCCAATAGATAAGACCATTTTACAATTTGGGCCCAAGTTAGAAGCAGAGCCTAAGGTGTAAATTATTGATAGTCCATATCTCGGAAACTATAAGGGATAATGCAATTTCGCAACCGGCAATGTAATTAGCATGCCGAATATTACTTGGAGTGTGAATTGGAACGAAATCGCCAATAGATAAGACCATTTTACAATTTGGGCCCAAGTTAGAAGCAGAGCCTAAGGTGTAAATTATCGATAGTCCGTATCTCGGAAACTATAAGAGATAATGCAATTTGGCAACCGGCAATGTAATTAGCATGCCGAATATTACTTGGAATGTGAATTGGAACGAAATCGCCAATAGATAAGACCATTTTACAATTTGGGCCCAAGTTAGAAGCAGAGCCTAAGGTGTAAATTATCGATAGTCCATATCTCGGAAACTATAAGAGATAATGCAATTTGGCAACCGGCAATGTAATTAGCATGCCGAATATTACTTGGAATGTGAATTGGAACGAAATCGCCAATAGATAAGACCATTTTACAATTTGGGCCCAAGTTAGAAGCAGAGCCTAAGGTGTAAATTATCGATAGTCCATATTTCGGAAACTGTAAGAGATAATGCAATTTGGCAACCGGCAATGTAATTAGCATGCCGAATATTACTTGGAATGTGAATTGGAACGAAATCGCCAATAGATAAGACCATTTTACAATTTGGGCCCAAGTTAGAAACAGAGCCTAAGGTGTAAATTATCGATAGTCCATATCTCGGAAACTATAAGAGATAATGCAATTTGGCAACCGGCAATGTAATTAGCATGCCGAATATTACTTGGAATGTGAATTGGAACGAAATCGCCAATAGATAAGACCATATTACAATTTGGGCCCAAGTTAGAAGCAGAGCCTAAGGTGTAAATTATCGATAGTCCATATCTCGGAAACTATAAGAGATAATGCAATTTGGCAACAGGCAATGTAATTAGCATGCCGAATATTACTTGGAATGTGAATTGGAACGAAATCGCCAATAGATAAGACCATTTTACAATTTGGGCCCAAGTTAGAAGCAGAGCCTAAGGTGTAAATTATCGATAGTCCATATCTCGGAAACTATAAGAGATAATGCAATTTGGCAACCGGCAATGTAATTAGCATGCCGAATATTACTTGGAATGTGAATTGGAACGAAATCGCCAATAGGTAAGACCATTTTACAATTTGGGCCCAAGTTAGAAGCAGAGCCTAAGGTGTAAATTATCGATAGTCCATATCTCGGAAACTATAAGAGATAATTCAATTTGGCCACCGGCAATGTAATTAGCATGCCGAATATTACTTGGAATGTGAATTGGAACGAAATCGCCAATAGATAAGGCCATTTTACAATTTGGGCCCAAGTTAGAAGCAGAGCCTAAGGTGTAAATTATCGATAGTCCATATCTCGGAAACTATAAGAGATAATGCAATTTGGCAACCGGCAATGTAATTAGCATGCCGAATATTACTTGGAATGTGAATTGGAACGAAATCGCCAATAGATAAGACCATTTTACAATTTGAGCCCAAGTTAGAAGCAGAGCCTAAGGTGTAAATTATCGATAGTCCATATCTCGGAAACTAAAAGAGATAATGCAATTTGGCAACCGGCAATGTAATTAGCATGCCGAATATTACTTGGAATGTGAATTGGGACGAAATCGCCAATAGATAAGACCATTTTACAATTTGGGCCCAAGTTAGAAGCAGAGCCTAAGGTGTAAATTATCGATAGTCCATATCTCGGAAACTATAAGAGATAATGCAATTTGGCAACCGGCAATGTAATTAGCATGCCGAATATTACTTGGAATGTGAATTGGAACGAAATCGCCAATAGATAAGACCATTTTACAATTTGGGCCCAAGTTAGAAGCAGAGCCTAAGGTGTAAATTATCGATAGTCCATATCTCGGAAACTATAAGAGATAATGCAATTTGGCAACCGGCAATGTAATTAGCATGCCGAATACCACTTGGAATATGAATTGGAACGAAATCGCCAATAGATAAGACCATTTTACAATTTGGGCCCAAGTTAGAAGCAGAGCCTAAGGTGTAAATTATCGATAGTCCATATCTCGGAAACTATAAGAGATAATTCAATTTGGCAACCGGCAATGTAATTAGCATGCCGAATATTACTTGGAATGTGAATTGGAACGAAATCGCCAATAGATAAGACCATTTTACAATTTGGGCCCAAGTTAGAAGCAGAGCCTAAGGTGTAAATTATCGATAGTCCATATCTCGGAAACTATAAGAGATAATGCAATTTGGCAACCGGCAATGTAATTAGCATGCCGAATATTACTTGGAATGTGAATTGGAACGAAATCGCCAATAGATAAGACGATTTTACAATTTTGGTCCAAGTTAGAAGCAGAGCCTAAGGTGTAAATTACCGATAGTTCATATCTCGGAACCTATAAGAGATAATGCAATTTGGCAACCGGTAATGTAATTAGCATGCCGAATATTACTTGGAGTGTGAATTGGAACGAAATCGCCAATAGATAAGACTATTTTACAATATGGGCCCAAGTTAGAAGCAGAGCCTAAGGTGTAAATTATCGATAGTCCGTATCTCGGAAACTATAAGAGATAATGCAATTTGGCAACCGGCAATGTAATTAGCATGCCGAATATTACTTGGAATGTGAATTGGAACGAAATCGCCAATAGATAAGACCATTTTACAATTTGGGCCCAAGTTAGAAGCAGAGCCTAAGGTGTAAATTATCGATAGTCCATATCTCGGAAACTATAAGAGATAATGCAATTTGGCAACCGGCAATGTAATTAGCATGCCGAATATTACTTGGAATGTGAATTGGAACGAAATCGCCAATAGATAAGACCATTTTACAATTTGGGCCCAAGTTAGAAGCAGAGCCTAAGGTGTAAATTATCGATAGTCCATATTTCGGAAACTGTAAGAGATAATGCAATTTGGCAACCGGCAATGTAATTAGCATGCCGAATATTACTTGGAATGTGAATTGGAACGAAATCGCCAATAGATAAGACCATTTTACAATTTGGGCCCAAGTTAGAAGCAGAGCCTAAGGTGTAAATTATCGATAGTCCATATCTCGGAAACTATAAGAGATAATGCAATTTGGCAACCGGCAATGTAATTAGCATGCCGAATATTACTTGGAATGTGAATTGGAACGAAATCGCCAATAGATAAGACCATATTACAATTTGGGCCCAAGTTAGAAGCAGAGCCTAAGGTGTAAATTATCGATAGTCCATATCTCGGAAACTATAAGAGATAATGCAATTTGGCAACAGGCAATGTAATTAGCATGCCGAATATTACTTGGAATGTGAATTGGAACGAAATCGCCAATAGATAAGACCATTTTACAATTTGGGCCCAAGTTAGAAGCAGAGCCTAAGGTGTAAATTATCGATAGTCCATATCTCGGAAACTAAAAGAGATAATGCAATTTGGCAACCGGCAATGTAATTAGCATGCCGAATATTACTTGGAATGTGAATTGGGACGAAATCGCCAATAGATAAGACCATTTTACAATTTGGGCCCAAGTTAGAAGCAGAGCCTAAGGTGTAAATTATCGATAGTCCATATCTCGGAAACTATAAGAGATAATGCAATTTGGCAACCGGCAATGTAATTAGCATGCCGAATATTACTTGGAATGTGAATTGGAACGAAATCGCCAATAGATAAGACCATTTTACAATTTGGGCCCAAGTTAGAAGCAGAGCCTAAGGTGTAAATTATCGATAGTCCATATCTCGGAAACTATAAGAGATAATGCAATTTGGCAACCGGCAATGTAATTAGCATGCCGAATACCACTTGGAATATGAATTGGAACGAAATCGCCAATAGATAAGACCATTTTACAATTTGGGCCCAAGTTAGAAGCAGAGCCTAAGGTGTAAATTATCGATAGTCCATATCTCGGAAACTATAAGAGATAATTCAATTTGGCAACCGGCAATGTAATTAGCATGCCGAATATTACTTGGAATGTGAATTGGAACGAAATCGCCAATAGATAAGACCATTTTACAATTTGGGCCCAAGTTAGAAGCAGAGCCTAAGGTGTAAATTATCGATAGTCCATATCTCGGAAACTATAAGAGATAATGCAATTTGGCAACCGGCAATGTAATTAGCATGCCGAATATTACTTGGAATGTGAATTGGAACGAAATCGCCAATAGATAAGACGATTTTACAATTTTGGTCCAAGTTAGAAGCAGAGCCTAAGGTGTAAATTATCGATAGTCCATATCTCGGAAACTATAAGAGATAATGCAATTTGGCAACCGGCAATGTAATTAGCATGCCGAATATTACTTGGAATGTGAATTGGAACGAAATCGCCAATAGATAAGACCATTTTACAATTTGGGCCCAAGTTAGAAGCAGAGCCTAAGGTGTAAATTATCGATAGTCCATATCTCGGAAACTATAAGAGATAATGCAATTTGGCAACCGGCAATGTAATTAGCATGCCGAATACCACTTGGAATATGAATTGGAACGAAATCGCCAATAGATAAGACCATTTTACAATTTGGGCCCAAGTTAGAAGCAGAGCCTAAGGTGTAAATTATCGATAGTCCATATCTCGGAAACTATAAGAGATAATTCAATTTGGCAACCGGCAATGTAATTAGCATGCCGAATATTACTTGGAATGTGAATTGGAACGAAATCGCCAATAGATAAGACCATTTTACAATTTGGGCCCAAGTTAGAAGCAGAGCCTAAGGTGTAAATTATCGATAGTCCATATCTCGGAAACTATAAGAGATAATGCAATTTGGCAACCGGCAATGTAATTAGCATGCCGAATATTACTTGGAATGTGAATTGGAACGAAATCGCCAATAGATAAGACGATTTTACAATTTTGGTCCAAGTTAGAAGCAGAGCCTAAGGTGTAAATTACCGATAGTTCATATCTCGGAACCTATAAGAGATAATGCAATTTGGCAACCGGCAATGTAATTAGCATGCCGAATATTACTTGGAATGTGAATTGGAACGAAATCGCCAATAGATAAGACCATTTTACAATTTGGGCCCAAGTTAGAAGCAGAGCCTAAGGTGTAAATTATCGATAGTCCATATCTCGGAAACTATAAGAGATAATGCAATTTGGCAACCGGCAATGTAATTAGCATGCCGAATATTACTTGGAATGTGAATTGGGACGAAATCGCCAATAGATAAGACCATTTTACAATTTGGGCCCTAGTTAGAAGCAGAGCCTAAGGTGTAAATTATCGATAGTCCATATCTCGGAAACTATAAGAGATAATGCAATTTGGCAACCGGCAATGTAATTAGCATGCCGAATACTACTTGGAATGTGAATTGGAACGAAATCGCCAATAGATAAGACCATTTTACAGTTTGGGCCCAAGTTAGAAGCAGAGCCTAAGGTTAAAAATAATCGATAGTCCATATCTCGGAAACTATAAGAGATAATGCTATTTGGGAACCGGCAATGTAATTAGCATGCCGAATATTACTTGGAATGTGAATTGGAACGAAATCGCCAATAGATAAGACCATTTTACAATTTGGGCCCAAGTTAGAAGCAGAGCCTAAGGTGTAAATTATCGATAGTCCATATCTCGGAAACTATAAGAGATAATGCAACTTGGCCACCGGCAATGTAATTAGCATGCCGAATATTACTTGGAATGTGAATTGGAACGAAATCGCCAATAGGTAAGACCATTTTACAATTTGGGCCCAAGTTAGAAGCAGAGCCTAAGGTGTAAATTATCGATAGTCCATATCTCGGAAACTATAGGAGATAATTCAATTTGGCAACCGGCAATGTAATTAGCATGCCGAATATTACTTGGAATGTGAATTGGAACGAAATCGCCAATAGATAAGACCATTTTACAATTTGGGCCCAAGTTAGAAGCAGAGCCTAAGGTGTAAATTATCGATAGTCCATATCTCGGAAACTATAAGAGACAATGCAATTTGGCAACCGGCAATGTAATTAGCATGCCGAATATTACTTGGAATGTGAATTGGAACGAAATCGCCAATAGATAAGACCATTTTACAATTTGGGCCCAAGTTAGAAGCAGAGCCTAAGGTGTAAATTATCGATAGTCCATATCTCGGAAACTATAAGAGATAATGCAACTTGGCCACCGGCAATGTAATTAGCATGCCGAATATTACTTGGAATGTGAATTGGAACGAAATCGCCAATAGGTAAGACCATTTTACAATTTGGGCCCAAGTTAGAAGCAGAGCCTAAGGTGTAAATTATCGATAGTCCATATCTCGGAAACTATAGGAGATAATTCAATTTGGCAACCGGCAATGTAATTAGCATGCCGAATATTACTTGGAATGTGAATTGGAACGAAATCGCCAATAGATAAGACCATTTTACAATTTGGGCCCAAGTTAGAAGCAGATCCTAAGGTGTAAATTATCGATAGTCCATATCTCGGAAACTATAAGAGATAATGCAATTTGGCAACCGGCAATGTAATTAGCATGCCGAATATTACTTGGAATGTGAATTGGAACGAAATCGCCAATAGATAAGACCATTTTACAATTTGGGCCCAAGTTAGAAGCAGAGCCTAAGGTGTAAATTATCGATAGTCCATATCTCGGAAACTATAAAAGATAATGCAATTTGGCAACCGGCAATGTAATTAGCATGCCGAATATTATTTGGAATGTGAATTGGAACGAAATCGCCAATAGATAAGGCGATTTTACTATTTGGGCCCAAGTTAGAAGCAGAGCCTAAGGTGTAAATTATCGATAGTCCATATCTCGGAAACTACAAGAGATAATGCAATTTGGCAACCGGCAATGTAATTAGCATGCCGAATATTACTTGGAATGTGAATTGGAACGAAATCGCCAATAGATAAGACCATTTTACAATTTGGGCCCAAGTTAGAAGCAGAGCCTAAGGTGTAAATTATCGATAGTCCATATCTCGGAAACTATAAGAGATAATGCAATTTGGCAACCGGCAATGTAATTAACATGCCAAATATTACTTGGAATGTGAATTAGAATGAAATCGCCAATAGATAAGACCATTTTATTATTTGGGCCCAAGTTAGAAGCAGAGCCTAAGGTGTAAATTATCGATAGTCCATATCTCGGAAACTATAAGAGATAATGCAATTTGGCAACCGGCAATGTAATTAGCATGCCGAATATTACTTGGAATGTGAATTGGAACGAAATCGGCAATAGATAAGACCATTTTACAATTTGGGCCCAAGTTAGAAGCAGAGCCTAAGATGTAAATTATCGATAGTCCATATCTCGGAAACTATAAGAGATAATGCAATTTAGCAACCGGCAATGTAATTAGCATGCCGAATATTACTTGGAATGTGAATTGGAACGAAATCGCCAATAGATAAGACCATTTTACAATTTGGGCCCAAGTTAGAAGCAGAGCCTAAGGTGTAAATTATCGATAGTCCATATTTCGGAAACTATAAGAGATAATGCAATTTGGCAACCGGCAATGTAATTAGCATGCCGAATATTACTTGGAATGTGAATTGGAACGAAATCGCCAATAGATAAGACCATTTTACAATTTGGGCCCAAGTTAGAAGCAGAGCCTAAGGTGTAAATTATCGATAGTCCATATCTCGGAAACTATAAGAGATAATGCAATTTGGCAACCGGCAATGTAATTAGCACGCCGAATATTACTTGGAATGTGAATTGGAACGAAATCGCCAATAGATAAGACCATATTACAATTTGGGCCCAAGTTAGAAGCAGAGCCTAAGGTGTAAATTATCGATAGTCCATATCTCGGAAACTATAAGAGATAATGCAATTTGGCAACCGGCAATGTAATTAGCATGACGAATATTACTTGGAATGTGAATTGGAACGAAATCGCCAATAGATAAGACCATTTTACAATTTGGGCCCAAGTTAGAAGCAGAGCCTAAGGTGTAAATTATCGATAGTCCATATCTCGGAAACTATAAGAGATAATGCAATTTGGCAACCGGCAATGTAATTAGCATGCCGAATATTACTTGGAATGTGAATTGGAACGAAATCGCCAATAGGTAAGACCATTTTACAATTTGGGCCCAAGTTAGAAGCAGAGCCTAAGGTGTAAATTATCGATAGTCCATATCTCGGAAACTATAAGAGATAATTCAATTTGGCCACCGGCAATGTAATTAGCATGCCGAATATTACTTGGAATGTGAATTGGAACGAAATCGCCAATAGATAAGACCATTTTACAATTTGGGCCCAAGTTAGAAGCAGAGCCTAAGGTGTAAATTATCGATAGTCCATATCTCGGAAACTATAAGAGATAATGCAATTTGGCAACCGGCAATGTAATTAGCATGCCGAATATTACTTGGAATGTGAATTGGAACGAAATCGCCAATAGATAAGGCCATTTTACAATTTGGGCCCAAGTTAGAAGCAGAGCCTAAGGTGTAAATTATCGATAGTCCATATCTCGGAAACTATAAGAGACAATGCAATTTGGCAACCGGCAGTGTAATTAGCATGCCGAATATTACTTGGAATGTGAATTGGAACGAAATCGCCAATAGATAAGACCATTTTACAATTTGGGCCCAAGTTAGAAGCAGAGCCTAAGGTGTAAATTATCGATAGTCCATATCTCGGAAACTATAAGAGATAATGCAATTTGGCAACCGGCAATGTAATTAGTATGCCGAATATTACTTGGAATGTGAATTGGAACGAAATCGCCAATAGATAAGACCATTTTACAATTTGGGCCCAAGTTAGAAGCAGAGCCTAAGGTGTAAATTATCGATAGTCCATATCTCGGAAACTATAAGAGATAATGCAATTTGGCAACCGGCAATGTAATTAGTATGCCGAATATTACTTGGAATGTGAATTGGAACGAAATCGCCAATAGATAAGACCATTTTACAATTTGGGCCCAAGTTAGAAGCAGAGCCTAAGGTGTAAATTATCGATAGTCCATACCTCGGAAACTATAAGATATAATGCAATTTGGCAACCGGCAATGTAATTAGCATGCCGAATATTACTTGGAATGTGAATTGGGACGAAATCGCCAATAGATAAGACCATTTTACAATTTGGGCCCAAGTTAGAAGCAGAGCCTAAGGTGTAAATTATCGATAGTCCATATCTCGGAAACTATAAGAGATAATGCAATTTGGCAACCGGCAATGTAATTAGCATGCCGAATATTACTTGGAATGTGAATTGGAACGAAATCGCCAATAGATAAGACCATTTTACAATTTGGGCCCAAGTTAGAAGCAGAGCCTAAGGTGTAAATTATCGATAGTCCATATCTCGGAAACTATAAGAGATAATGCAATTTGGCAACCGGCAATGTAATTAGCATGCCGAATACCACTTGGAATATGAATTGGAACGAAATCGCCAATAGATAAGACCATTTTACAATTTGGGCCCAAGTTAGAAGCAGAGCCTAAGGTGTAAATTATCGATAGTCCATATCTCGGAAACTATAAGAGATAATTCAATTTGGCAACCGGCAATGTAATTAGCATGCCGAATATTACTTGGAATGTGAATTGGAACGAAATCGCCAATAGATAAGACCATTTTACAATTTGGGCCCAAGTTAGAAGCAGAGCCTAAGGTGTAAATTATCGATAGTCCATATCTCGGAAACTATAAGAGATAATGCAATTTGGCAACCGGCAATGTAATTAGCATGCCGAATATTACTTGGAATGTGAATTGGAACGAAATCGCCAATAGATAAGACGATTTTACAATTTTGGTCCAAGTTAGAAGCAGAGCCTAAGGTGTAAATTATCGATAGTCCATATCTCGGAAACTATAAGAGATAATGCAATTTGGCAACCGGCAATGTAATTAGCATGCCGAATATTACTTGGAATGTGAATTGGAACGAAATCGCCAATAGATAAGACCATTTTACAATTTGGGCCCAAGTTAGAAGCAGAGCCTAAGGTGTAAATTATCGATAGTCCATATCTCGGAAACTATAAGAGATAATGCAATTTGGCAACCGGCAATGTAATTAGCATGCCGAATACCACTTGGAATATGAATTGGAACGAAATCGCCAATAGATAAGACCATTTTACAATTTGGGCCCAAGTTAGAAGCAGAGCCTAAGGTGTAAATTATCGATAGTCCATATCTCGGAAACTATAAGAGATAATTCAATTTGGCAACCGGCAATGTAATTAGCATGCCGAATATTACTTGGAATGTGAATTGGAACGAAATCGCCAATAGATAAGACCATTTTACAATTTGGGCCCAAGTTAGAAGCAGAGCCTAAGGTGTAAATTATCGATAGTCCATATCTCGGAAACTATAAGAGATAATGCAATTTGGCAACCGGCAATGTAATTAGCATGCCGAATATTACTTGGAATGTGAATTGGAACGAAATCGCCAATAGATAAGACGATTTTACAATTTTGGTCCAAGTTAGAAGCAGAGCCTAAGGTGTAAATTACCGATAGTTCATATCTCGGAACCTATAAGAGATAATGCAATTTGGCAACCGGCAATGTAATTAGCATGCCGAATATTACTTGGAATGTGAATTGGAACGAAATCGCCAATAGATAAGACCATTTTACAATTTGGGCCCAAGTTAGAAGCAGAGCCTAAGGTGTAAATTATCGATAGTCCATATCTCGGAAACTATAAGAGATAATGCAATTTGGCAACCGGCAATGTAATTAGCATGCCGAATATTACTTGGAATGTGAATTGGGACGAAATCGCCAATAGATAAGACCATTTTACAATTTGGGCCCTAGTTAGAAGCAGAGCCTAAGGTGTAAATTATCGATAGTCCATATCTCGGAAACTATAAGAGATAATGCAATTTGGCAACCGGCAATGTAATTAGCATGCCGAATACTACTTGGAATGTGAATTGGAACGAAATCGCCAATAGATAAGACCATTTTACAGTTTGGGCCCAAGTTAGAAGCAGAGCCTAAGGTTAAAAATAATCGATAGTCCATATCTCGGAAACTATAAGAGATAATGCTATTTGGGAACCGGCAATGTAATTAGCATGCCGAATATTACTTGGAATGTGAATTGGAACGAAATCGCCAATAGATAAGACCATTTTACAATTTGGGCCCAAGTTAGAAGCAGAGCCTAAGGTGTAAATTATCGATAGTCCATATCTCGGAAACTATAAGAGATAATGCAACTTGGCCACCGGCAATGTAATTAGCATGCCGAATATTACTTGGAATGTGAATTGGAACGAAATCGCCAATAGGTAAGACCATTTTACAATTTGGGCCCAAGTTAGAAGCAGAGCCTAAGGTGTAAATTATCGATAGTCCATATCTCGGAAACTATAGGAGATAATTCAATTTGGCAACCGGCAATGTAATTAGCATGCCGAATATTACTTGGAATGTGAATTGGAACGAAATCGCCAATAGATAAGACCATTTTACAATTTGGGCCCAAGTTAGAAGCAGAGCCTAAGGTGTAAATTATCGATAGTCCATATCTCGGAAACTATAAGAGACAATGCAATTTGGCAACCGGCAATGTAATTAGCATGCCGAATATTACTTGGAATGTGAATTGGAACGAAATCGCCAATAGATAAGACCATTTTACAATTTGGGCCCAAGTTAGAAGCAGAGCCTAAGGTGTAAATTATCGATAGTCCATATCTCGGAAACTATAAGAGATAATGCAACTTGGCCACCGGCAATGTAATTAGCATGCCGAATATTACTTGGAATGTGAATTGGAACGAAATCGCCAATAGGTAAGACCATTTTACAATTTGGGCCCAAGTTAGAAGCAGAGCCTAAGGTGTAAATTATCGATAGTCCATATCTCGGAAACTATAGGAGATAATTCAATTTGGCAACCGGCAATGTAATTAGCATGCCGAATATTACTTGGAATGTGAATTGGAACGAAATCGCCAATAGATAAGACCATTTTACAATTTGGGCCCAAGTTAGAAGCAGATCCTAAGGTGTAAATTATCGATAGTCCATATCTCGGAAACTATAAGAGATAATGCAATTTGGCAACCGGCAATGTAATTAGCATGCCGAATATTACTTGGAATGTGAATTGGAACGAAATCGCCAATAGATAAGACCATTTTACAATTTGGGCCCAAGTTAGAAGCAGAGCCTAAGGTGTAAATTATCGATAGTCCATATCTCGGAAACTATAAAAGATAATGCAATTTGGCAACCGGCAATGTAATTAGCATGCCGAATATTATTTGGAATGTGAATTGGAACGAAATCGCCAATAGATAAGGCGATTTTACTATTTGGGCCCAAGTTAGAAGCAGAGCCTAAGGTGTAAATTATCGATAGTCCATATCTCGGAAACTACAAGAGATAATGCAATTTGGCAACCGGCAATGTAATTAGCATGCCGAATATTACTTGGAATGTGAATTGGAACGAAATCGCCAATAGATAAGACCATTTTACAATTTGGGCCCAAGTTAGAAGCAGAGCCTAAGGTGTAAATTATCGATAGTCCATATCTCGGAAACTATAAGAGATAATGCAATTTGGCAACCGGCAATGTAATTAACATGCCAAATATTACTTGGAATGTGAATTAGAATGAAATCGCCAATAGATAAGACCATTTTATTATTTGGGCCCAAGTTAGAAGCAGAGCCTAAGGTGTAAATTATCGATAGTCCATATCTCGGAAACTATAAGAGATAATGCAATTTGGCAACCGGCAATGTAATTAGCATGCCGAATATTACTTGGAATGTGAATTGGAACGAAATCGGCAATAGATAAGACCATTTTACAATTTGGGCCCAAGTTAGAAGCAGAGCCTAAGATGTAAATTATCGATAGTCCATATCTCGGAAACTATAAGAGATAATGCAATTTAGCAACCGGCAATGTAATTAGCATGCCGAATATTACTTGGAATGTGAATTGGAACGAAATCGCCAATAGATAAGACCATTTTACAATTTGGGCCCAAGTTAGAAGCAGAGCCTAAGGTGTAAATTATCGATAGTCCATATTTCGGAAACTATAAGAGATAATGCAATTTGGCAACCGGCAATGTAATTAGCATGCCGAATATTACTTGGAATGTGAATTGGAACGAAATCGCCAATAGATAAGACCATTTTACAATTTGGGCCCAAGTTAGAAGCAGAGCCTAAGGTGTAAATTATCGATAGTCCATATCTCGGAAACTATAAGAGATAATGCAATTTGGCAACCGGCAATGTAATTAGCACGCCGAATATTACTTGGAATGTGAATTGGAACGAAATCGCCAATAGATAAGACCATATTACAATTTGGGCCCAAGTTAGAAGCAGAGCCTAAGGTGTAAATTATCGATAGTCCATATCTCGGAAACTATAAGAGATAATGCAATTTGGCAACCGGCAATGTAATTAGCATGACGAATATTACTTGGAATGTGAATTGGAACGAAATCGCCAATAGATAAGACCATTTTACAATTTGGGCCCAAGTTAGAAGCAGAGCCTAAGGTGTAAATTATCGATAGTCCATATCTCGGAAACTATAAGAGATAATGCAATTTGGCAACCGGCAATGTAATTAGCATGCCGAATATTACTTGGAATGTGAATTGGAACGAAATCGCCAATAGGTAAGACCATTTTACAATTTGGGCCCAAGTTAGAAGCAGAGCCTAAGGTGTAAATTATCGATAGTCCATATCTCGGAAACTATAAGAGATAATTCAATTTGGCCACCGGCAATGTAATTAGCATGCCGAATATTACTTGGAATGTGAATTGGAACGAAATCGCCAATAGATAAGACCATTTTACAATTTGGGCCCAAGTTAGAAGCAGAGCCTAAGGTGTAAATTATCGATAGTCCATATCTCGGAAACTATAAGAGATAATGCAATTTGGCAACCGGCAATGTAATTAGCATGCCGAATATTACTTGGAATGTGAATTGGAACGAAATCGCCAATAGATAAGGCCATTTTACAATTTGGGCCCAAGTTAGAAGCAGAGCCTAAGGTGTAAATTATCGATAGTCCATATCTCGGAAACTATAAGAGACAATGCAATTTGGCAACCGGCAGTGTAATTAGCATGCCGAATATTACTTGGAATGTGAATTGGAACGAAATCGCCAATAGATAAGACCATTTTACAATTTGGGCCCAAGTTAGAAGCAGAGCCTAAGGTGTAAATTATCGATAGTCCATATCTCGGAAACTATAAGAGATAATGCAATTTGGCAACCGGCAATGTAATTAGTATGCCGAATATTACTTGGAATGTGAATTGGAACGAAATCGCCAATAGATAAGACCATTTTACAATTTGGGCCCAAGTTAGAAGCAGAGCCTAAGGTGTAAATTATCGATAGTCCATATCTCGGAAACTATAAGAGATAATGCAATTTGGCAACCGGCAATGTAATTAGTATGCCGAATATTACTTGGAATGTGAATTGGAACGAAATCGCCAATAGATAAGACCATTTTACAATTTGGGCCCAAGTTAGAAGCAGAGCCTAAGGTGTAAATTATCGATAGTCCATACCTCGGAAACTATAAGATATAATGCAATTTGGCAACCGGCAATGTAATTAGCATGCCGAATATTACTTGGAATGTGAATTGGAACGAAATCGCCAATAGGTAAGACCATTTTACAATTTGGGCCCAAGTTCGAAGCAGAGCCTAAGGTGTAAATTATCGATAGTCCATATCTCGGAAACTATAAGAGATAATTCAATTTAGAAACCGGCAATGTAATTAGCATGCCGAATATTACTTGGAATGTGAATTGGAACGAAATCGCCAATAGATAAGACCATTTTACAATTTGGGTCCAAGTTAGAAGCAGTGCCTAAGGTGTAAATTATCGATAGTCCATATCTCGGAAACTATAAGAGATAATGCAATTTGGCAACCGGCAATGTAATTAGCATGCCGAATATTACTTGGAATGTGAATTGGAACGAAATCGCCAATAGATAAGGCCATTTTACAATTTGGGCCCAAGTTAGAAGCAGAGCCAAAGGTATAAATTATCGATAGTCCATATCTCGGAAACTATAAGAGATAATGCAATTTGGCAACCGGCAATGTAATTAGCATGCCGAATATTACTTGGAATGTGAATTGGAACGAAATCGCCAATAGATAAGACCATTTTACAATTTGGGCCCAAGTTAGAAGCAGAGCCTAAGGTGTAAATTATCGATAGTCCATATCTCGGAAACTAAAAGAGATAATGCAATTTGGCAACCGGCAATGTAATTAGCATGCCGAATATTACTTGGAATGTGAATTGGAACGAAATCGCCAATAGATAAGACCATTTTACAATTTGGGCCCAAGTTAGAAGCAGAGCCTAAGGTGTAAATTATCGATAGTCCATATCTCGGAAACTATAAGAGATAATGCAGTTTCGCAACCGGCAATGTAATTAGCATGCCGAATATTACTTGGAATGTGAATTGGAACGAAATCGCCAATAGATAAGACCATTTTACAACTTGGGCCCAAGTTAGAAGCAGAGCCTAAGGTGTAAATTATTGATAGTCCATATCTCGGAAACTATAAGAGATAATGCAATTTCGCAACCGGCAATGTAATTAGCATGCCGAATATTACTTGGAGTGTGAATTGGAACGAAATCGCCAATAGATAAGACCATTTTACAATTTGGGCCCAAGTTAGAAGCAGAGCCTAAGGTGTAAATTATTGATAGTCCATATCTCGGAAACTATAAGAGATAATGCAATTTCGCAACCGGCAATGTAATTAGCATGCCGAATATTACTTGGAATGTGAATTGGAACGAAATCGCCAATAGATAAGACCATTTTACAATTTGGGCCCAAGTTAGAAGCAGAGCCTAAGGTGTAAATTATCGATAGTCCATATCTCGGAAACTATAAGAGATAATGCAATTTGGCAACCGGCAATGTAATTAGCATGCCGAATATTACTTGGAATGTGAATTGGAACGAAATCGCCAATAGATAAGACCATTTTACAATTTGGGCCCAAGTTAGAAGCAGAGCCTAAGGTGTAAATTATCGATAGTCCATATTTCGGAAACTATAAGAGATAATGCAATTTGGCAACCGGCAATGTAATTAGCATGCCGAATATTACTTGGAATGTGAATTGGAACGAAATCGCCAATAGATAAGACCATTTTACAATTTGGGCCCAAGTTAGAAGCAGAGCCTAAGGTGTAAATTATCGATAGTCCATATCTCGGAAACTATAAGAGATAATGCAATTTGGCAACCGGCAATGTAATTAGCATGCCGAATATTACTTGGAATGTGAATTGGAACGAAATCGCCAATAGATAAGACCATATTACAATTTGGGCCCAAGTTAGAAGCAGAGCCTAAGGTGTAAATTATCGATAGTCCATATCTCGGAAACTATAAGAGATAATGCAATTTGGCAACAGGCAATGTAATTAGCATGCCGAATATTACTTGGAATGTGAATTGGAACGAAATCGCCAATAGATAAGTCCATTTTACAATTTGGGCCCAAGTTAGAAGCAGAGCCTAAGGTGTAAATTATCGATAGTCCATATCTCGGAAACTATAAGAGATAATGCAATTTGGCAACTGGCAATGTAATTAGCATGCCGAATATTACTTGGAATGTGAATTGGAACGAAATCGCCAATAGATAAGACCATTTTACAATTTGGGCCCAAGTTAGAAGCAGAGCCTAAGGTGTAAATTATCGATAGTCCATATCTCGGAAACTATAAGAGATAATGCAATTTGGCAACCGGCAATGTAATTAGCATGCCGAATACCACTTGGAATATGAATTAGAACGAAATCGCCAATAGATAAGACCATTTTACAATTTGGGCCCAAGTTAGAAGCAGAGCCTAAGGTGTAAATTATCGATGGTCCATATCTCGGAAACTATAAGTGATAATTCAATTTGGCAACTGGCAATGTAATTAGCATGCCGAATATTACTTGGAATGTGAATTGGAACGAAATCGCCAATAGATAAGACCATTTTACAATTTGGGCCCAAGTTAGAAGCAGAGCCTAAGGTGTAAATTACCGATAGTTCATATCTCGGAAACTATAAGAGATAATGCAATTTGGCAACCGGCAATGTAATTAGCATGCCGAATATTACTTGGAATGTGAATTGGAACGAAATCGCCAATAGATAAGACCATTTTACAATTTGGGCCCAAGTTAGAAGCAGAGCCTAAGGTGTAAATTATCGATAGTCCATATCTCGGAAACTATAAGAGATAATGCAATTTGGCAACCGGCAATGTAATTAGCATGCCGAATATTACTTGGAATGTGAATTGGAATGAAATCGCCAATAGATAAGACCATTTTACAATTTGGGCCCAAGTTAGAAGCAGAGCCTAAGGTGTAAATTATCGATAGTCCATATCTCGGAAACTATAAGAGATAATGCAATTTGGCAACCGGCAATGTAATTAGCATGCCGAATATTACTTGGAATGTGAATTGGAACGAAATCGCCAATAGATAAGACGATTTTACAATTTGGGCCCAAGTTAGAAGCAGAGCCTAAGGTGTAAATTACCGATAGTCCATATCTCGGAAACTATAAGAGATAATGCAATTTGGCAACCGGCAATGTAATTAGCATGCCGAATATTACTTGGAATGTGAATTGGAACGAAATCGCCAATAGATAAGACCATTTTACAATTTGGGCCCAAGTTAGAAGCAGAGCCTAAGGTGTAAATTATCGATAGTCCATATCTCGGAAACTATAAGAGATAATGCAATTTGGCAACCGGCAATGTTATTAGCATGCCGAATATTACTTGGAATGTGAATTGGAATGAAATCGCCAATAGATAAGACCATTTTACAATTTGAGCCCAAGTTAGAAGCAGAGCCTAAGGTGTAAATTATCCATAGTCCATATCTCGGAAACTATAAGAGATAATGCAATTTGGCAACTGGCAATGTAATTAGCATGCCGAATATTACTTGGAATGTGAATTGGCACGAAATCGCCAATAGATAAGACCATTTTACAATTTGGGCCCAAGTTAGAAGCAGAGCCTAAGGTGTAAATTATCGATAGTCCATATCTCGGAAACTATAAGAGATAATGCAATTTGGCAACCGGCAATGTAATTAGCATGCCGAATATTACTTGGAATGTGAATTGGAATGAAATCGCCAATAGATAAGACCATTTTACAATTTGGGCCCAAGTTAGAAGCAGAGTATAAGGTGTAAATTATCCATAGTCCATATCTCGAAAACTATAAGAGATAATGCAATTTGGCAACTGGCAATGTAATTAGCATGCCGAATATTACTTGGAATGTGAATTGGGACGAAATCGCCAATAGATAAGACCATTTTACAATTTGGGCCCAAGTTAGAAGCAGAGCCTAAGGTGTAAATTATCGATAGTCCATATCTCGGAAACTATAAGAGATAATGCAATTTGGCAACCGGCAATGTAATTAGCATGCCGAATACCACTTGGAATGTGAATTGGAACGAAATCGCCAATAGATAAGACCATTTTACAGTTTGGGCCCAAGTTAGAAGCAGAGCCTAAGGTTAAAAATATCGATAGTCCATATCTCGGAAACTATAAGAGATAATGCAATTTGGGAACCGGCAATGTAATTAGCATGCCGAATATTACTTGGAATGTGAATTGGAACGAAATCGCCAATAGATAAGACCATTTTACAATTTGGGCCCAAGTTAGAAGCAGAGCCTAAGGTGTAAATTATCGATAGTCCATATTTCGGAAACTATAAGAGATAATGCAACTTGGCCACCGGCAATGTAATTAGCATGCAGAATATTACTTGGAATGTGAATTGGAACGAAATCGCCAATAGGTAAGACCATTTTACAATTTGGGCCCAAGTTAGAAGCAGAGCCTAAGGTGTAAATTATCGATAGTCCATATCTCGGAAACTATAGGAGATAATTCAATTTGGCAACCGGCAATGTAATTAGCATGCCGAATATTACTTGGAATGTGAATTGGAACGAAATCGCCAATAGATAAGACCATTTTACAATTTGGGCCCAAGTTGGAAGCAGAGCCTAAGGTGTAAATTATCGATAGTCCATATCTCGGAAACTATAAGAGATAATGCAATTTGGCAACCGGCAATGTAATTAGCATGCCGAATATTACTTGGAATGTGAATTGGAACGAAATCGCCAATAGGTAAGACCATTTTACAATTTTAGCCCAAGTTAGAAGCAGAGCCTAAGGTGTAAATTATCGATAGTCCATATCTCGGAAACTATAGGAGATAATTCAATTTGGCAACCGGCAATGTAATTAGCATGCCGAATATTACTTGGAATGTGAATTGGAACGAAATCGCCAATAGATAAGACCATTTTACAATTTGGGCCCAAGTTAGAAGCAGATCCTAAGGTGTAAATTATCGATAGTCCATATCTCGGAAACTATAAGAGATAATGCAATTTGGCAACCGGCAATGTAATTAGCATGCCGAATATTACTTGGAATGTGAATTGGAACGAAATAGCCAATAGACAAGACCATTTTACAATTTGGGCCCAAGTTAGAAGCAGAGCCTAAGGTGTAAATTATCGATAGTCCATATCTCTGAAACTATAAGAGATAATGCAATTTGGCAACCGGCAATGTAATCAGCATGCCGAGTATTACTTGGAATGTGAATTGGAACGAAATCGCCAATAGATAAGGCCATTTTACAATTTGGGCCCAAGTTAGAAGCAGAGCCTAAGGTGTAAATTATCGATAGTCCATATCTCGGAAACTATAAAAGATAATGCAATTTGGCAACCGGTAATGTAATTAGCATGCCGAATATTACTTGGAATGTGAATTGGAACGAAATCGCCAATAGATAAGACGATTTTACAATTTGGGCCCAAGTTAGAAGCAGAGCCTAAGGTGTAAATTACCGATAGTCCATATCTCGGAAACTATAAGAGATAATGCAATTTGGCAACCGGCAATGTAATTAGCATGCCGAATACTACTTGGAATGTGAATTGGAACGAAATCGCCAATAGATAAGACCATTTTACAGTTTGGGCCCAAGTTAGAAGCAGAGCCTAAGGTTAAAAATAATCGATAGTTAATATCTCGGAAACTATAAGAGATAATGCAATTTGGGAACCCGCAATGTAATTAGCATGCCGAATATTACTTGGAATGTGAATTGGAACGAAATCGCCAATAGAGAAGACCATTTTACCATTTGGGCCCAAGTTAGAAGCAGAGCCTAAGGTGTAAATTATCGATAGTCCATATCTCGGAAACTATAAGAGATAATGCAATTTGGCAACCGGCAATGTAATTAGCATGCCGAAAATTACTTGGAATGTGAATTGGAACGAAATCGCCAATAGATAAGACCATTTTACAATTTGGGCCCAAGTTAGAAGCAGAGCCTAAGGTGTAAATTATCGATAGTCCATATCTCGGAAACTATAAGAGATAATGCAATTTGGCAACCGGCAATGTAATTAGCATGCCGAATATTACTTGGAATGTGAATTGGAACGAAATCGCCAATAGATAAGACCATTTTACAATTTGGGCCCAAGTTTGAAGCAGAGCCTAAGGTGTAAATTATCCATAGTCCATATCTCGGAAACTATAAGATGTAATGCAATTTGGCAACCGGCAATGTAATTAGCATGCCGAATATTACTTGGAATGTGAATTGGAACGAAATCGCCAATAGATAAGACCATTTTACAATTTGGGCCCAAGTTAGAAGCAGAGCCTAAGGTGTAAATTATTGATAGTCCATATCTCGGAAACTATAAGAGATAATGCAATTTCGCAACCGGCAATGTAATTAACATGCCGAATATTACTTGGAGTGTGAATTGGAACGATATCGCCAATAGATAAGACCATTTTACAATTTGGGCCCAAGTTAGAAGCAGAGCCTAAGGTGTAAATTATCGATAGTCCGTATCTCGGAAACTATAAGAGATAATGCAATTTGGCAACCGGCAATGTAATTAGCATGCCGAATATTACTTGGAATGTGAATTGGAACGAAATCGCCAATAGATAAGACCATTTTATAATTTGGGCCCAAGTTAGAAGCAGAGCCTAAGGTGTAAATTATCGATAGTCCATATCTCGGAAACTATAAGAGATAATGCAATTTGGCAACCGGCAATGTAATTAGCATGCCGAATATTACTTGGAATGTGAATTGGAACGAAATCGCCAATAGATAAGACCATTTTACAACTTGGGCCCAAGTTAGAAGCAGAGCCTAAGGTGTAAATTATCTATAGTCCATATCTCGGAAACTATAAGAGATAATGCAATTTGGCAACCGGCAATGTAATTAGCATGCCGAATATTACTTGGAATGTGAATTGGAACGAAATCGCCAATAGATAAGACCATTTTACAATTTGGGCCCAAGTTAGAACCAGAGCCTAAGGTGTAAATTGTCGATAGTCCATATCTCGGAAACTATAAGAGATAATGCAATTTGGCAACCGGCAATGTAATTAGCATGCCGAATATTACTTGGAAAGTGAATTGGAACAAAATCGCCAATAGATAAGACCATATTACAATTTGGGCCCAAGTTAGAAGCAGAGCCTAAGGTGTAAATTATCGATAGTCCATATCTCAGAAACTATAAGAGATAATGCAATTTGGCAACCGGCAATGTAATTAGCATGCCGAATATTACTTGGAATGTGAATTGGAACGAAATCGCCAATAGATAAGACCATTTTACAATTTGGGCCCAAGTTAGAAGCAGAGCCTAAGGTGTAAATTATCGATAGTCCATATCTCGGAAACTATAAGATATAATGCAATTTGGCAGCCGGCAATGTAATTAGCATGCCGAATATTACTTGGAATGTGAATTGGAACGAAATCGCCAATAGGTAAGACCATTTTACAATTTGGGCCCAAGTTAGAAGCAGAGCCTAAGGTGTAAATTATCGATAGTCCATATCTCGGAAACTATAAGAGATAATTCAATTTGGAAACCGGCAATGTAATTAACATGCCGAATATTACTTGGAATGTGAATTGGAACGAAATCGCCAATAGATAAGACCATTTTACAATTTGGGCCCAAGTTAGAAGCAGAGCCTAAGGTGTAAATTATCGATAGTCCATATCTCGGAAACTATAAGAGATAATTCAATTTGGCAACCGGCAATGTAATTAGCATGCCGAATATTACTTGGAATGTGAATTGGAACGAAATCGCCAATAGATAAGACCATTTTACAATTTGGGCCCAAGTTAGAAGCAGAGCCTAAGGTGTAAATTATCGATAGTCCATATCTCGGAAACTAAAAGAGATAATGCAATTTGGCAACCGGCAATGTAATTAGCATGCCGAATATTACTTGGAATGTGAATTGGAACGAAATCGCCAATAGATAAGACCATTTTACAATTTGGGCCCAAGTTAGAAGCAGAGCCTAAGGTGTAAATTATCGATAGTCCATATCTCGGAAACTATAAGAGATAATGCAATTTGGCTACCGGCAATGTAATTAGCATGCCGAATACCACTTGGAATATGAATTGGAACGAAATCGCCAATAGATAAGACCATTTTACAATTTGGGCCCAAGTTAGAAGCAGAGCCTAAGGTGTAAATTATCGATAGTCCATATCTCGGAAACTATAAGAGATAATTCAATTTGGCAACCGGCAATGTAATTAGCATGCCGAATATTACTTGGAATGTGAATTGGAACGAAATCGCCAATAGATAAGACCATTTTACAATTTGGGCCCAAGTTAGAAGCAGAGCCTAAGGTGTAAATTATCGATAGTCCATATCTCGGAAACTATAAGAGATAATGCAATTTGGCAACCGGCAATGTAATTAGCATGCCGAATATTACTTGGAATGTGAATTGGAACGAAATCGCCAATAGATAAGACCATTTTACAATTTGGGCCCAAGTTAGAAGCAGAGCCTAAGGTGTAAATTATCGATAGTCCATATCTCGGAAACTATAAGAGATAATGCAATTTGGCAACCGGCAATGTAATTAGCATGCCGAATACCACTTGGAATATGAATTGGAACGAAATCGCCAATAGATAAGACCATTTTACAATTTGGGCCCAAGTTAGAAGCAGAGCCTAAGGTGTAAATTATCGATGGTCCATATCTCGGAAACTATAAGAGATAATTCAATTTGGCAACTGGCAATGTAATTAGCATGCCGAATATTACTTGGAATGTGAATTGGAACGAAATCGCCAATAGATAAGACCATTTTACAATTTGGGCCCAAGTTAGAAGCAGAGCCTAAGGTGTAAATTATCGATAGTCCATATCTCGGAAACTATAAGAGATAATGCAATTTGGCAACCGGCAATGTAATTAGCATGCCGAATATTACTTGGAATGTGAATTGGAACGAAATCGCCAATAGATAAGACCATTTTACAATTTGGGCCCAAGTTAGAAGCAGAGCCTAAGGTGTAAATTATCGATAGTCCATATCTCGGAAACTATAAGATATAATGCAATTTGGCAGCCGGCAATGTAATTAGCATGCCGAATATTACTTGGAATGTGAATTGGAACGAAATCGCCAATAGGTAAGACCATTTTACAATTTGGGCCCAAGTTAGAAGCAGAGCCTAAGGTGTAAATTATCGATAGTCCATATCTCGGAAACTATAAGAGATAATTCAATTTGGAAACCGGCAATGTAATTAACATGCCGAATATTACTTGGAATGTGAATTGGAACGAAATCGCCAATAGATAAGACCATTTTACAATTTGGGCCCAAGTTAGAAGCAGAGCCTAAGGTGTAAATTATCGATAGTCCATATCTCGGAAACTATAAGAGATAATTCAATTTGGCAACCGGCAATGTAATTAGCATGCCGAATATTACTTGGAATGTGAATTGGAACGAAATCGCCAATAGATAAGACCATTTTACAATTTGGGCCCAAGTTAGAAGCAGAGCCTAAGGTGTAAATAATCGATAGTCCATATCTCGGAAACTAAAAGAGATAATGCAATTTGGCAACCGGCAATGTAATTAGCATGCCGAATATTACTTGGAATGTGAATTGGAACGAAATCGCCAATAGATAAGACCATTTTACAATTTGGGCCCAAGTTAGAAGCAGAGCCTAAGGTGTAAATTATCGATAGTCCATATCTCGGAAACTATAAGAGATAATGCAATTTGGCAACCGGCAATGTAATTAGCATGCCGAATACCACTTGGATTATGAATTGGAACGAAATCGCCAATAGATAAGACCATTTTACAATTTGGGCCCAAGTTAGAAGCAGAGCCTAAGGTGTAAATTATCGATAGTCCATATCTCGGAAACTATAAGAGATAATTCAATTTGGCAACCGGCAATGTAATTAGCATGCCGAATATTACTTGGAATGTGAATTGGAACGAAATCGCCAATAGATAAGACCATTTTACAATTTGGGCCCAAGTTAAAAGCAGAGCCTAAGGTGTAAATTATCGATAGTCCATATCTCGGAAACTATAAGAGATAATGCAATTTGGCAACCGGCAATGTAATTAGCATGCCGAATATTACTTGGAATGTGAATTGGAACGAAATCGCCAATAGATAAGACCATTTTACAATTTGGGCCCAAGTTAGAAGCAGAGCCTAAGGTGTAAATTATCGATAGTCCATATCTCGGAAACTATAAGAGATAATGCAATTTGGCAACCGGCAATGTAATTAGCATGCCGAATACCACTTGGAATATGAATTGGAACGAAATCGCCAATAGATAAGACCATTTTACAATTTGGGCCCAAGTTAGAAGCAGAGCCTAAGGTGTAAATTATCGATGGTCCATATCTCGGAAACTATAAGAGATAATTCAATTTGGCAACTGGCAATGTAATTAGCATGCCGAATATTACTTGGAATGTGAATTGGAACGAAATCGCCAATAGATAAGACCATTTTACAATTTGGGCCCAAGTTAGAAGCAGAGCCTAAGGTGTAAATTATCGATAGTCCATATCTCGGGAACTATAAGAGATAATGCAATTTGGCAACTGGCAATGTAATTAGCATGCCGAATATTACTTGGAATGTGAATTGGAACGAAATCGCCAATAGATAAGACCATTTTACAATTTGGGCCCAAGTTAGAAGCAGAGCCTAAGGTGTAAATTATCCATAGTCCATATCTCGGAAACTATAAGAGATAATGCAATTTGGCAACTGGCAATGTAATTAGCATGCCGAATATTACTTGGAATGTGAATTGGAACGAAATCGCCAATAGATAAGACGATTTTACAATTTGGGCCCAAGTTAGAAGCAGAGCCTAAGGTGTAAATTACCGATAGTCCATATTTCGGAAACTATAAGAGATAATGCAATTTGGCAACCGGCAATGTAATTAGCATGCCGAATATTACTTGGAATGTGAATTGGAACGAAATCGCCAATAGATAAGACCATTTTACAATTTGGGCCCAAGTTAGAAGCAGAGCCTAAGGTGTAAATTATCGATAGTCCACATCTCGGAAACTATAAGAGATAATGCAATTTGGCAACCGGCAATGTAATTAGCATGCCGAATATTACTTGGAAGGTGAATTGGAATGAAATCGCCAATAGATAAGACCATTTTACAATTTGGGCCCAAGTTAGAAGCAGAGCCTAAGGTGTAAATTATCCATAGTCCATATCTCGGAAACTATAAGAGATAATGCAATTTGGCAACTGGCAATGTAATTAGCATGACGAATATTACTTGGAATGTGAATTGGGACGAAATCGCATATAGATAAGACCATTTTATAATTTGGGCCCAAGTTAGAAGCAGAGCCTAAGGTGTAAATTATCGATAGTCCATATCTCGGAAACTATAAGAGATAATGCAATTTGGCAACCGTCAATGTAATTAGCATGCCGAATACTACTTGGAATGTGAATTGGAACGAAATCGCCAATAGATAAGACCATTTTACAGTTTGGGCCCAAGTAAGAAGCAGAGCCTAAGGTTAAAAATAATCGATAGTCCATATCTCGGAAACTATAAGAGATAATGCAATTTGGGAACCCGCAATGTAATTAGCATGCCGAATATTACTTGGAATGTGAATTGGAACGAAATCGCCAATAGAGAAGACCATTTTACAATTTGGGCCCAAGTTAGAAGCAGAGCCTAAGGTGTAAATTATCGATAGTCCATATCTCGGAAACTATAAGAGATAATGCAATTTGGCAACCGGCAATGTAATTAGCATGCCGAATATTACTTGGAATGTGAATTGGAACGAAATCGCCAATAGATAAGACCATTTTACAATTTGGGCCCAAGTTAGAAGCAGAGCCTAAGGTGTAAATTATCGATAGTCCATATCTCGGAAACTATAAGAGATAATGCAATTTGGCAACCGGCAATGTAATTAGCATGCCGAATATTACTTGGAATGTGAATTGGAACGAAATCGCCAATAGATAAGACCATTTTACAATTTGGGCCCAAGTTAGAAGCAGAGCCTAAGGTGTAAATTATCGATAGTCCATATCTCGGAAACTATAAGATATAATGCAATTTGGCAGCCGGCAATGTAATTAGCATGCCGAATATTACTTGGAATGTGAATTGGAACGAAATCGCCAATAGGTAAGACCATTTTACAATTTGGGCCCAAGTTAGAAGCAGAGCCTAAGGTGTAAATTATCGATAGTCCATATCTCGGAAACTATAAGAGATAATTCAATTTGGAAACCGGCAATGTAATTAACATGCCGAATATTACTTGGAATGTGAATTGGAACGAAATCGCCAATAGATAAGACCATTTTACAATTTGGGCCCAAGTTAGAAGCAGAGCCTAAGGTGTAAATTATCGATAGTCCATATCTCGGAAACTATAAGAGATAATTCAATTTGGCAACCGGCAATGTAATTAGCATGCCGAATATTACTTGGAATGTGAATTGGAACGAAATCGCCAATAGATAAGACCATTTTACAATTTGGGCCCAAGTTAGAAGCAGAGCCTAAGGTGTAAATAATCGATAGTCCATATCTCGGAAACTAAAAGAGATAATGCAATTTGGCAACCGGCAATGTAATTAGCATGCCGAATATTACTTGGAATGTGAATTGGAACGAAATCGCCAATAGATAAGACCATTTTACAATTTGGGCCCAAGTTAGAAGCAGAGCCTAAGGTGTAAATTATCGATAGTCCATATCTCGGAAACTATAAGAGATAATGCAATTTGGCAACCGGCAATGTAATTAGCATGCCGAATACCACTTGGATTATGAATTGGAACGAAATCGCCAATAGATAAGACCATTTTACAATTTGGGCCCAAGTTAGAAGCAGAGCCTAAGGTGTAAATTATCGATAGTCCATATCTCGGAAACTATAAGAGATAATTCAATTTGGCAACCGGCAATGTAATTAGCATGCCGAATATTACTTGGAATGTGAATTGGAACGAAATCGCCAATAGATAAGACCATTTTACAATTTGGGCCCAAGTTAAAAGCAGAGCCTAAGGTGTAAATTATCGATAGTCCATATCTCGGAAACTATAAGAGATAATGCAATTTGGCAACCGGCAATGTAATTAGCATGCCGAATATTACTTGGAATGTGAATTGGAACGAAATCGCCAATAGATAAGACCATTTTACAATTTGGGCCCAAGTTAGAAGCAGAGCCTAAGGTGTAAATTATCGATAGTCCATATCTCGGAAACTATAAGAGATAATGCAATTTGGCAACCGGCAATGTAATTAGCATGCCGAATACCACTTGGAATATGAATTGGAACGAAATCGCCAATAGATAAGACCATTTTACAATTTGGGCCCAAGTTAGAAGCAGAGCCTAAGGTGTAAATTATCGATGGTCCATATCTCGGAAACTATAAGAGATAATTCAATTTGGCAACTGGCAATGTAATTAGCATGCCGAATATTACTTGGAATGTGAATTGGAACGAAATCGCCAATAGATAAGACCATTTTACAATTTGGGCCCAAGTTAGAAGCAGAGCCTAAGGTGTAAATTATCGATAGTCCATATCTCGGGAACTATAAGAGATAATGCAATTTGGCAACTGGCAATGTAATTAGCATGCCGAATATTACTTGGAATGTGAATTGGAACGAAATCGCCAATAGATAAGACCATTTTACAATTTGGGCCCAAGTTAGAAGCAGAGCCTAAGGTGTAAATTATCCATAGTCCATATCTCGGAAACTATAAGAGATAATGCAATTTGGCAACTGGCAATGTAATTAGCATGCCGAATATTACTTGGAATGTGAATTGGAACGAAATCGCCAATAGATAAGACGATTTTACAATTTGGGCCCAAGTTAGAAGCAGAGCCTAAGGTGTAAATTACCGATAGTCCATATTTCGGAAACTATAAGAGATAATGCAATTTGGCAACCGGCAATGTAATTAGCATGCCGAATATTACTTGGAATGTGAATTGGAACGAAATCGCCAATAGATAAGACCATTTTACAATTTGGGCCCAAGTTAGAAGCAGAGCCTAAGGTGTAAATTATCGATAGTCCACATCTCGGAAACTATAAGAGATAATGCAATTTGGCAACCGGCAATGTAATTAGCATGCCGAATATTACTTGGAAGGTGAATTGGAATGAAATCGCCAATAGATAAGACCATTTTACAATTTGGGCCCAAGTTAGAAGCAGAGCCTAAGGTGTAAATTATCCATAGTCCATATCTCGGAAACTATAAGAGATAATGCAATTTGGCAACTGGCAATGTAATTAGCATGACGAATATTACTTGGAATGTGAATTGGGACGAAATCGCATATAGATAAGACCATTTTATAATTTGGGCCCAAGTTAGAAGCAGAGCCTAAGGTGTAAATTATCGATAGTCCATATCTCGGAAACTATAAGAGATAATGCAATTTGGCAACCGTCAATGTAATTAGCATGCCGAATACTACTTGGAATGTGAATTGGAACGAAATCGCCAATAGATAAGACCATTTTACAGTTTGGGCCCAAGTAAGAAGCAGAGCCTAAGGTTAAAAATAATCGATAGTCCATATCTCGGAAACTATAAGAGATAATGCAATTTGGGAACCCGCAATGTAATTAGCATGCCGAATATTACTTGGAATGTGAATTGGAACGAAATCGCCAATAGAGAAGACCATTTTACAATTTGGGCCCAAGTTAGAAGCAGAGCCTAAGGTGTAAATTATCGATAGTCCATATCTCGGAAACTATAAGAGATAATGCAATTTGGCAACCGGCAATGTAATTAGCATGCCGAATATTACTTGGAATGTGAATTGGAACGAAATCGCCAATAGATAAGACCATTTTACAATTTGGGCCCAAGTTAGAAGCAGAGCCTAAGGTGTAAATTATCGATAGTCCATATCTCGGAAACTATAAGAGATAATGCAATTTGGCAACCGGCAATGTAATTAGCATGCCGAATACCACTTGGAATATGAATTGGAACGAAATCGCCAATAGATAAGACCATTTTACAATTTGGGCCCAAGTTAGAAGCAGAGCCTAAGGTGTAAATTATCGATGGTCCATATCTCGGAAACTATAAGAGATAATTCAATTTGGCAACTGGCAATGTAATTAGCATGCCGAATATTACTTGGAATGTGAATTGGAACGAAATCGCCAATAGATAAGACCATTTTACAATTTGGGCCCAAGTTAGAAGCAGAGCCTAAGGTGTAAATTATCGATAGTCCATATCTCGGGAACTATAAGAGATAATGCAATTTGGCAACTGGCAATGTAATTAGCATGCCGAATATTACTTGGAATGTGAATTGGAACGAAATCGCCAATAGATAAGACCATTTTACAATTTGGGCCCAAGTTAGAAGCAGAGCCTAAGGTGTAAATTATCCATAGTCCATATCTCGGAAACTATAAGAGATAATGCAATTTGGCAACTGGCAATGTAATTAGCATGCCGAATATTACTTGGAATGTGAATTGGAACGAAATCGCCAATAGATAAGACGATTTTACAATTTGGGCCCAAGTTAGAAGCAGAGCCTAAGGTGTAAATTACCGATAGTCCATATTTCGGAAACTATAAGAGATAATGCAATTTGGCAACCGGCAATGTAATTAGCATGCCGAATATTACTTGGAATGTGAATTGGAACGAAATCGCCAATAGATAAGACCATTTTACAATTTGGGCCCAAGTTAGAAGCAGAGCCTAAGGTGTAAATTATCGATAGTCCACATCTCGGAAACTATAAGAGATAATGCAATTTGGCAACCGGCAATGTAATTAGCATGCCGAATATTACTTGGAAGGTGAATTGGAATGAAATCGCCAATAGATAAGACCATTTTACAATTTGGGCCCAAGTTAGAAGCAGAGCCTAAGGTGTAAATTATCCATAGTCCATATCTCGGAAACTATAAGAGATAATGCAATTTGGCAACTGGCAATGTAATTAGCATGACGAATATTACTTGGAATGTGAATTGGGACGAAATCGCATATAGATAAGACCATTTTATAATTTGGGCCCAAGTTAGAAGCAGAGCCTAAGGTGTAAATTATCGATAGTCCATATCTCGGAAACTATAAGAGATAATGCAATTTGGCAACCGTCAATGTAATTAGCATGCCGAATACTACTTGGAATGTGAATTGGAACGAAATCGCCAATAGATAAGACCATTTTACAGTTTGGGCCCAAGTAAGAAGCAGAGCCTAAGGTTAAAAATAATCGATAGTCCATATCTCGGAAACTATAAGAGATAATGCAATTTGGGAACCCGCAATGTAATTAGCATGCCGAATATTACTTGGAATGTGAATTGGAACGAAATCGCCAATAGAGAAGACCATTTTACAATTTGGGCCCAAGTTAGAAGCAGAGCCTAAGGTGTAAATTATCGATAGTCCATATCTCGGAAACTATAAGAGATAATGCAATTTGGCAACCGGCAATGTAATTAGCATGCCGAATATTACTTGGAATGTGAATTGGAACGAAATCGCCAATAGATAAGACCATTTTACAATTTGGGCCCAAGTTAGAAGCAGAGCCTAAGGTGTAAATTATCGATAGTCCATATCTCGGAAACTATAAGAGATAATTCAATTTGGCAACTGGCAATGTAATTAGCATGCCGAATATTACTTGGAATGTGAATTGGAACGAAATCGCCAATAGATAAGACCATTTTACAATTTGGGCCCAAGTTAGAAGCAGAGCCTAAGGTGTAAATTATCGATAGTCCATATCTCGGGAACTATAAGAGATAATGCAATTTGGCAACTGGCAATGTAATTAGCATGCCGAATATTACTTGGAATGTGAATTGGAACGAAATCGCCAATAGATAAGACCATTTTACAATTTGGGCCCAAGTTAGAAGCAGAGCCTAAGGTGTAAATTATCCATAGTCCATATCTCGGAAACTATAAGAGATAATGCAATTTGGCAACTGGCAATGTAATTAGCATGCCGAATATTACTTGGAATGTGAATTGGAACGAAATCGCCAATAGATAAGACGATTTTACAATTTGGGCCCAAGTTAGAAGCAGAGCCTAAGGTGTAAATTACCGATAGTCCATATTTCGGAAACTATAAGAGATAATGCAATTTGGCAACCGGCAATGTAATTAGCATGCCGAATATTACTTGGAATGTGAATTGGAACGAAATCGCCAATAGATAAGACCATTTTACAATTTGGGCCCAAGTTAGAAGCAGAGCCTAAGGTGTAAATTATCGATAGTCCACATCTCGGAAACTATAAGAGATAATGCAATTTGGCAACCGGCAATGTAATTAGCATGCCGAATATTACTTGGAAGGTGTATTGGAATGAAATCGCCAATAGATAAGACCATTTTACAATTTGGGCCCAAGTTAGAAGCAGAGCCTAAGGTGTAAATTATCCATATTCCATATCTCGGAAACTATAAGAGATAATGCAATTTGGCAACTGGCAATGTAATTAGCATGACGAATATTACTTGGAATGTGAATTGGGACGAAATCGCATATAGATAAGACCATTTTACAATTTGGGCCCAAGTTAGAAGCAGAGCCTAAGGTGTAAATTATCGATAGTCCATATCTCGGAAACTATAAGAGATAATGCAATTTGGCAACCGTCAATGTAATTAGCATGCCGAATACTACTTGGAATGTGAATTGGAACGAAATCGCCAATAGATAAGACCATTTTACAGTTTGGGCCCAAGTAAGAAGCAGAGCCTAAGGTGTAAATTATCGATAGTCCATATCTCGGAAACTATAAGAGATAATGCAATTTGGCAACCGGCAATGTAATTAGCATGCCGAATATTACTTGGAATGTGAATTGGAACGAAATCGCCAATAGATAAGACCATTTTACAATTTGGGCCCAAGTTAGAAGCAGAGCCTAAGGTGTAAATTATCGATAGTCCATATCTTGGAAACTATAAGAGATAATGCAATTTGGCAACCGCAATGTAATTAGCATGCCGAATATTACTTGGAATGTGAATTGGAACGAAATCGCCAATAGATAAGACCATTTTACAATTTGGGCCCAAGTTAGAAGCAGAGCCTAAGGTGTAAATTATCCATAGTCCATATCTCGGAAACTATAAGATATAATGCAATTTGGCAACCGGCAATGTAATTAGCATGCCGAATATTACTTGGAATGTGAATTGGAACGAAATCGCCAATAGATAAGACCATTTTACAATTTGGGCCCAAGTTAGAAGCAGAGCCTAAGGTGTAAATTATTGATAGTCCATATCTCGGAAACTATAAGAGATAATGCAATTTCGCAACCGGCAATGTAATTAACATGCCGAATATTACTTGGAGTGTGAATTGGAACGAAATCGCCAATAGATAAGACCATTTTACAATTTGGGCCCAAGTTAGAAGCAGAGCCTAAGGTGTAAATTATCGATAGTCCGTATCTCGGAAACTATAAGAGATAATGCAATTTGGCAACCGGCAATGTAATTAGCATGCCGAATATTACTTGGAATGTGAATTGGAACGAAATCGCCAATAGAAAAGACCATTTTATAATTTGGGCCCAAGTTAGAAGCAGAGCCTAAGGTGTAAATTATCGATAGTCCATATCTCAGAAACTATAAGAGATAATGCAATTTGGCAACCGGCAATGTAATTAGCATGCCGAATATTACTTGGAATGTGAATTGGAACGAAATCGCCAATAGATAAGACCATTTTACAACTTGGGCCCAAGTTAGAAGCAGAGCCTAAGGTGTAAATTATCGATAGTCCATATCTCGGAAACTATAAGAGATAATGCAATTTGGCAACCGGCAATGTAATTAGCATGCCGAATATTACTTGGAATGTGAATTGGAACGAAATCGCCAATAGATAAGGCCATTTTACAATTTGGGCCCAAGTTAGAATCAGAGCCTAAGGTGTAAATTGTCGATAGTCCATATCTCGGAAACTATAAGAGATAATGCAATTTGGCAACCGGCAATGTAATTAGCATGCCGAATATTACTTGGAAAGTGAATTGGAACGAAATCGCCAATAGATAAGACCATATTACAATTTGGGCCCAAGTTAGAAGCAGAGCCTAAGGTGTAAATTATCGATAGTCCATATCTCGGAAAC
Source organism: Rhynchophorus ferrugineus (assembly GCF_030347505.1). Taxonomy (NCBI): domain Eukaryota; kingdom Metazoa; phylum Arthropoda; class Insecta; order Coleoptera; family Curculionidae; genus Rhynchophorus; species Rhynchophorus ferrugineus. Next base: position 147,332 of record NW_027472801.1, on the reverse strand, counting down.
TATAAGAGATAATGCAATTTGGCAACCGGCAATGTAATTAGCATGCCGAATATTACTTGGAATGTGAATTGGAACGAAATCGCCAATAGATAAGACCATTTTACAATTTGGGCCCAAGTTAGAAGCAGAGCCTAAGGTGTAAATTATCGATAGTCCATATCTCGGAAACTATAAGATATAATGCAATTTGGCAACCGGCAATGTAATTAGCATGCCGAATATTACTTGGAAGGTGAATTGGAATGAAATCGCCAATAGATAAGACCATTTTACAATTTGGGCCCAAGTTAGAAGCAGAGCCTAAGGTGTAAATTATCCATATTCCATATCTCGGAAACTATAAGAGATAATGCAATTTGGCAACTGGCAATGTAATTAGCATGACGAATATTACTTGGAATGTGAATTGGGACGAAATCGCATATAGATAAGACCATTTTACAATTTGGGCCCAAGTTAGAAGCAGAGCCTAAGGTGTAAATTATCGATAGTCCATATCTCGGAAACTATAAGAGATAATGCAATTTGGCAACCGTCAATGTAATTAGCATGCCGAATACTACTTGGAATGTGAATTGGAACGAAATCGCCAATAGATAAGACCATTTTACAGTTTGGGCCCAAGTAAGAAGCAGAGCCTAAGGTGTAAATTATCGATAGTCCATATCTCGGAAACTATAAGAGATAATGCAATTTGGCAACCGGCAATGTAATTAGCATGCCGAATATTACTTGGAATGTGAATTGGAACGAAATCGCCAATAGATAAGACCATTTTACAATTTGGGCCCAAGTTAGAAGCAGAGCCTAAGGTGTAAATTATCGATAGTCCATATCTTGGAAACTATAAGAGATAATGCAATTTGGCAACCGCAATGTAATTAGCATGCCGAATATTACTTGGAATGTGAATTGGAACGAAATCGCCAATAGATAAGACCATTTTACAATTTGGGCCCAAGTTAGAAGCAGAGCCTAAGGTGTAAATTATCCATAGTCCATATCTCGGAAACTATAAGATATAATGCAATTTGGCAACCGGCAATGTAATTAGCATGCCGAATATTACTTGGAATGTGAATTGGAACGAAATCGCCAATAGATAAGACCATTTTACAATTTGGGCCCAAGTTAGAAGCAGAGCCTAAGGTGTAAATTATTGATAGTCCATATCTCGGAAACTATAAGAGATAATGCAATTTCGCAACCGGCAATGTAATTAACATGCCGAATATTACTTGGAGTGTGAATTGGAACGAAATCGCCAATAGATAAGACCATTTTACAATTTGGGCCCAAGTTAGAAGCAGAGCCTAAGGTGTAAATTATCGATAGTCCGTATCTCGGAAACTATAAGAGATAATGCAATTTGGCAACCGGCAATGTAATTAGCATGCCGAATATTACTTGGAATGTGAATTGGAACGAAATCGCCAATAGAAAAGACCATTTTATAATTTGGGCCCAAGTTAGAAGCAGAGCCTAAGGTGTAAATTATCGATAGTCCATATCTCAGAAACTATAAGAGATAATGCAATTTGGCAACCGGCAATGTAATTAGCATGCCGAATATTACTTGGAATGTGAATTGGAACGAAATCGCCAATAGATAAGACCATTTTACAACTTGGGCCCAAGTTAGAAGCAGAGCCTAAGGTGTAAATTATCGATAGTCCATATCTCGGAAACTATAAGAGATAATGCAATTTGGCAACCGGCAATGTAATTAGCATGCCGAATATTACTTGGAATGTGAATTGGAACGAAATCGCCAATAGATAAGGCCATTTTACAATTTGGGCCCAAGTTAGAATCAGAGCCTAAGGTGTAAATTGTCGATAGTCCATATCTCGGAAACTATAAGAGATAATGCAATTTGGCAACCGGCAATGTAATTAGCATGCCGAATATTACTTGGAAAGTGAATTGGAACGAAATCGCCAATAGATAAGACCATATTACAATTTGGGCCCAAGTTAGAAGCAGAGCCTAAGGTGTAAATTATCGATAGTCCATATCTCGGAAACTATAAGAGATAATGCAATTTGACAACCGGCAATGTAATTAGCATGCCGAATATTACTTGGAATGTGAATTGGAACGAAATCGCCAATAGATAAGACCATTTTACAATTTGGGCCCAAGTTAGAAGCAGAGCCTAAGGTGTAAATTATCGATAGTCCATATCTCGGAAACTATAAGATATAATGCAATTTGGCAACCGGCAATGTAATTAGCATGCCGAATATTACTTGGAATGTGAATTGGAACGAAATCGCCAATAGGTAAGACCATTTTACAATTTGGGCCCAAGTTAGAAGCAGAGCCTAAGGTGTAAATTATCAATAGTCCATATCTCGGAAACTATAAGAGATAATTCAATTTGGAAACCGGCAATGTAATTAGCATGCCGAATATTACTTGGAATGTGAATTGGAACGAAATCGCCAATAGATAAGACCATTTTACAATTTGGGCCCAAGTTAGAAGCAGAGCCTAAGGTGTAAATTATCGATAGTCCATATCTCGGAAACTATAAGAGATAATTCAATTTGGCAACCGGCAATGTAATTAGCATGCCGAATATTACTTGGAATGTGAATTGGAACGAAATCGCCAATAGATAAGACCATTTTACAATTTGGGCCCAAGTTAGAAGCAGAGCCTAAGGTGTAAATTATCGATAGTCCATATCTCGGAAACTAAAAGAGATAATGCAATTTGGCAACCGGCAATGTAATTAGCATGCCGAATATTACTTGGAATGTGAATTGGAACGAAATCGCCAATAGATAAGACCATTTTACAATTTGGGCCCAAGTTAGAAGCAGAGCCTAAGGTGTAAATTATCGATAGTCCATATCTCGGAAACTATAAGAGATAATGCAATTTGGCAACCGGCAATGTAATTAGCATGCCGAATATTACTTGGAATGTGAATTGGGACGAAATCGCCAATAGATAAGACCATTTTACAATTTGGGCCCAAGTTAGAAGCAGAGCCTAAGGTGTAAATTATCGATAGTCCATATCTCGGAAACTATAAGAGATAATGCAATTTGGCAACCGGCAATGTAATTAGCATGCCGAATACCACTTGGAATATAAATTGGAACGAAATCGCCAATAGATAAGACCATTTTACAATTTGGGCCCAAGTTAGAAGCAGAGCCTAAGGTGTAAATTATCGATGGTCCATATCTCGGAAACTATAAGAGATAATTCAATTTGGCAACTGGCAATGTAATTAGCATGCCGAATATTACTTGGAATGTGAATTGGAACGAAATCGCCAATAGATAAGACCATTTTACAATTTGGGCCCAAGTTAGAAGCAGAGCCTAAGGTGTAAATTATCGATAGTCCATATCTCGGAAACTATAAGAGATAATGCAATTTGGCAACCGGCAATGTAATTAGCATGCCGAATATTACTTGGAATGTGAATTGGAACGAAATCGCCAATAGATAAGACGATTTTACAATTTGGGCCCAAGTTAGAAGCAGAGCCTAAGGTGTAAATTACCGATAGTTCATATCTCGGAAACTATAAGAGATAATACAATTTGGCAACCGGCAATGTAATTAGCATGCCGAATATTACTTGGAATGTGAATTGGAACGAAATCGCCAATAGATAAGACCATTTTACAATTTGGGCCCAAGTTAGAAGCAGAGCCTAAGGTGTAAATTATCGATAGTCCATATCTCGGAAACTATAAGAGATAATGCAATTTGGCAACCGGCAATGTAATTAGCATGCCGAATATTACTTGGAATCTGAATTGGAATGAAATCGCCAATAGATAAGACCATTTTACAATTTGGGCCCAAGTTAGAAGCAGAGCCTAAGGTGTAAATTATCGATAGTCCATATCTCGGAAACTATAAGAGATAATGCAATTTGGCAACCGGCAATGTAATTAGCATGCCGAATATTACTTGGAATGTGAATTGGAACGAAATCGCCAATAGATAAGACGATTTTACAATTTGGGCCCAAGTTAGAAGCAGAGCCTAAGGTGTAAATTACCGATAGTCCATATCTCGGAAACTATAAGAGATAATGCAATTTGGCAACCGGCAATGTAATTAGCATGCCGAATATTACTTGGAATGTGAATTGGAACGAAATCGCCAATAGATAAGACCATTTTACAATTTGGGCCCAAGTTAGAAGCAGAGCCTAAGGTGTAAATTATCGATAGTCCATATCTCGGAAACTATAAGAGATAATGCAATTTGGCAACCGGCAATGTTATTAGCATGCCGAATATTACTTGGAATGTGAATTGGAATGAAATCGCCAATAGATAAGACCATTTTACAATTTGGGCCCAAGTTAGAAGCAGAGCCTAAGGTGTAAATTATCCATAGTCCATATCTCGGAAACTATAAGAGATAATGCAATTTGGCAACTGGCAATGTAATTAGCATGCCGAATATTACTTGGAATGTGAATTGGGACGAAATCGCCAATAGATAAGACCATTTTACAATTTGGGCCCAAGTTAGAAGCAGAGCCTAAGGTGTAAATTATCGATAGTCCATATCTCGGAAACTATAAGTGACAATGCAATTTGGCAACCGGCAATGTAATTAGCATGCCGAATATTACTTGGAATGTGAATTGGAATGAAATCGCCAATAGATAAGACCATTTTACAATTTGGGCCCAAGTTAGAAGCAGAGCCTAAGGTGTAAATTATCCATAGTCCATATCTCGAAAACTATAAGAGATAATGCAATTTGGCAACTGGCAATGTAATTAGCATGCCGAATATTACTTGGAATGTGAATTGGGACGAAATCGCCAATAGATAAGACCATTTTACAATTTGGGCCCAAGTTAGAAGCAGAGCCTAAGGTGTAAATTATCGATAGTCCATATCTCGGAAACTATAAGAGATAATGCAATTTGGCAACCGGCAATGTAATTAGCATGCCGAATACTACTTGGAATGTGAATTGGAACGAAATCGCCAATAGATAAGACCATTTTACAGTTTGGGCCCAAGTTAGAAGCAGAGCCTAAGGTTAAAAATAATCGATAGTCCATATCTCGGAAACTATAAGAGATAATGCAATTTGGGAACCGGCAATGTAATTAGTATGCCGAATATTACTTGGAGAGTGAATTGGAACGAAATCGCCAATAGATAAGACCATATTACAATTTGGGCCCAAGTTAGAAGCAGAGCCTAAGGTGTAAATTATCGATAGTCCATATCTCGGAAACTATAAGAGATAATGCAATTTGGCAACCGGCAATGTAATTAGCATGCCGAATATTACTTGGAATGTGAATTGGAACGAAATCGCCAATAGATAAGACCATTTTACAATTTGGGCCCAAGTTAGAAGCAGAGCCTAAGGTGTAAATTATCGATAGTCCATATCTCGGAAACTATAAGATATAATGCAATTTGGCAACCGGCAATGTAATTAGCATGCCGAATATTACTTGGAATGTGAATTGGAACGAAATCGCCAATAGGTAAGACCATTTTACAATTTGGGCCCAAGTTAGAAGCAGAGCCTAAGGTGTAAATTATCGATAGTCCATATCTCGGAAACTATAAGAGATAATTCAATTTGGAAACCGGCAATGTAATTAGCATGCCGAATATTACTTGGAATGTGAATTGGAACGAAATCGCCAATAGATAAGACCATTTTACAATTTGGGCCCAAGTTAGAAGCAGAGCCTAAGGTGTAAATTATCGATAGTCCATATCTCGGAAACTAAAAGAGATAATGCAATTTGGCAACCGGCAATGTAATTAGCATGCCGAATATTACTTGGAATGTGAATTGGAACGAAATCGCCAATAGATAAGACCATTTTACAATTTGGGCCCAAGTTAGAAGCAGAGCCTAAGGTATAAATTATCGATAGTCCATATCTCGGAAACTATAAGAGATAATGCAATTTGGCAACCGGCAATGTAATTAGCATGCCGAATATTACTTGAAATGTGAATTGGGACGAAATCGCCAATAGATAAGACCATTTTACAATTTGGGCCCAAGTTAGAAGCAGAGCCTAAGGTGTAAATTATCGATAGTCCATATCTCGGAAACTATAAGAGATAATGCAATTTGGCAACCGGCAATGTAATTAGCATGCCGAATACCACTTGGAATATGAATTGGAACGAAATCGCCAATAGATAAGACCATTTTACAATTTGGGCCCAAGTTAGAAGCAGAGCCTAAGGTGTAAATTATCGATGGTCCATATCTCGGAAACTATAAGAGATAATTCAATTTGGCAACTGGCAATGTAATTAGCATGCCGAATATTACTTGGAATGTGAATTGGAACGAAATCGCCAATAGATAAGACCATTTTACAATTTGGGCCCAAGTTAGAAGCAGAGCCTAAGGTGTAAATTATCGATAGTCCATATCTCGGAAACTATAAGAGATAATGCAATTTGGCAACCGGCAATGTAATTAGCATGCCGAATATTACTTGGAATGTGAATTGGAACGAAATCGCCAATAGATAAGACGATTTTACAATTTGGGCCCAAGTTAGAAGCAGAGCCTAAGGTGTAAATTACCGATAGTTCATATCTCGGAAACTATAAGAGATAATGCAATTTGGCAACCGGCAATGTAATTAGCATGCCGAATATTACTTGGAATGTGAATTGGAACGAAATCGCCAATAGATAAGACCATTTTACAATTTGGGCCCAAGTTAGAAGCAGAGCCTAAGGTGTAAATTATCGATAGTCCATATCTCGGAAACTATAAGAGATAATGCAATTTGGCAACCGGCAATGTAATTAGCATGCCGAATATTACTTGGAATCTGAATTGGAAGGAAATCGCCAATAGATAAGACCATTTTACAATTTGGGCCCAAGTTAGAAGCAGAGCCTAAGGTGTAAATTATCGATAGTCCATATCTCGGAAACTATAAGAGATAATGCAATTTGGCAACCTTCAATGTAATTAGCATGCCGAATATTACTTGGAATGTGAATTGGAACGAAATCGCCAATAGAAGACGATTTTACAATTTGGGCCCAAGTTAGAAGCAGAGCCTAAGGTGTAAATTACCGATAGTCCATATCTCGGAAACTATAAGAGATAATGCAATTTGGCAACCGGCAATGTAATTAGCATGCCGAATATTACTTGGAATGTGAATTGGAACGAAATCGCCAATAGATAAGACCATTTTACAATTTGGGCCCAAGTTAGAAGCAGAGCCTAAGGTGTAAATTATCGATAGTCCATATCTCGGAAACTATAAGAGATAATGCAATTTGGCAACCGGCAATGTTATTAGCATGCCGAATATTACTTGGAATGTGAATTGGAATGAAATCGCCAATAGATAAGACCATTTTACAATTTGGGCCCAAGTTAGAAGCAGAGCCTAAGGTGTAAATTATCCATAGTCCATATCTCGGAAACTATAAGAGATAATGCAATTTCGCAACCGGCAATGTAATTAACATGCCGAATATTACTTGGAGTGTGAATTGGAACGAAATCGCCAATAGATAAGACCATTTTACAATTTGGGCCCAAGTTAGAAGCAGAGCCTAAGGTGTAAATTATCGATAGTCCGTATCTCGGAAACTATAAGAGATAATGCAATTTGGCAACCGGCAATGTAATTAGCATGCCGAATATTACTTGGAATGTGAATTGGAACGAAATCGCCAATAGAAAAGACCATTTTATAATTTGGGCCCAAGTTAGAAGCAGAGCCTAAGGTGTAAATTATCGATAGTCCATATCTCAGAAACTATAAGAGATAATGCAATTTGGCAACCGGCAATGTAATTAGCATGCCGAATATTACTTGGAATGTGAATTGGAACGAAATCGCCAATAGATAAGACCATTTTACAACTTGGGCCCAAGTTAGAAGCAGAGCCTAAGGTGTAAATTATCGATAGTCCATATCTCGGAAACTATAAGAGATAATGCAATTTGGCAACCGGCAATGTAATTAGCATGCCGAATATTACTTGGAATGTGAATTGGAACGAAATCGCCAATAGATAAGGCCATTTTACAATTTGGGCCCAAGTTAGAATCAGAGCCTAAGGTGTAAATTGTCGATAGTCCATATCTCGGAAACTATAAGAGATAATGCAATTTGGCAACCGGCAATGTAATTAGCATGCCGAATATTACTTGGAAAGTGAATTGGAACGAAATCGCCAATAGATAAGACCATATTACAATTTGGGCCCAAGTTAGAAGCAGAGCCTAAGGTGTAAATTATCGATAGTCCATATCTCGGAAACTATAAGAGATAATGCAATTTGGCAACCGGCAATGTAATTAGCATGCCGAATATTACTTGGAATGTGAATTGGAACGAAATCGCCAATAGATAAGACCATTTTACAATTTGGGCCCAAGTTAGAAGCAGAGCCTAAGGTGTAAATTATCGATAGTCCATATCTCGGAAACTATAAGATATAATGCAATTTGGCAACCGGCAATGTAATTAGCATGCCGAATATTACTTGGAATGTGAATTGGAACGAAATCGCCAATAGGTAAGACCATTTTACAATTTGGGCCCAAGTTAGAAGCAGAGCCTAAGGTGTAAATTATCAATAGTCCATATCTCGGAAACTATAAGAGATAATTCAATTTGGAAACCGGCAATGTAATTAGCATGCCGAATATTACTTGGAATGTGAATTGGAACGAAATCGCCAATAGATAAGACCATTTTACAATTTGGGCCCAAGTTAGAAGCAGAGCCTAAGGTGTAAATTATCGATAGTCCATATCTCGGAAACTATAAGAGATAATTCAATTTGGCAACCGGCAATGTAATTAGCATGCCGAATATTACTTGGAATGTGAATTGGAACGAAATCGCCAATAGATAAGACCATTTTACAATTTGGGCCCAAGTTAGAAGCAGAGCCTAAGGTGTAAATTATCGATAGTCCATATCTCGGAAACTAAAAGAGATAATGCAATTTGGCAACCGGCAATGTAATTAGCATGCCGAATATTACTTGGAATGTGAATTGGAACGAAATCGCCAATAGATAAGACCATTTTACAATTTGGGCCAAAGTTAGAAGCAGAGCCTAAGGTGTAAATTATCGATAGTCCATATCTCGGAAACTATAAGAGATAATGCAATTTGGCAACCGGCAATGTAATTAGCATGCCGAATATTACTTGGAATGTGAATTGGGACGAAATCGCCAATAGATAAGACCATTTTACAATTTGGGCCCAAGTTAGAAGCAGAGCCTAAGGTGTAAATTATCGATAGTCCATATCTCGGAAACTATAAGAGATAATGCAATTTGGCAACCGGCAATGTAATTAGCATGCCGAATACCACTTGGAATATAAATTGGAACGAAATCGCCAATAGATAAGACCATTTTACAATTTGGGCCCAAGTTAGAAGCAGAGCCTAAGGTGTAAATTATCGATGGTCCATATCTCGGAAACTATAAGAGATAATTCAATTTGGCAACTGGCAATGTAATTAGCATGCCGAATATTACTTGGAATGTGAATTGGAACGAAATCGCCAATAGATAAGACCATTTTACAATTTGGGCCCAAGTTAGAAGCAGAGCCTAAGGTGTAAATTATCGATAGTCCATATCTCGGAAACTATAAGAGATAATGCAATTTGGCAACCGGCAATGTAATTAGCATGCCGAATATTACTTGGAATGTGAATTGGAACGAAATCGCCAATATATAAGACGATTTTACAATTTGGGCCCAAGTTAGAAGCAGAGCCTAAGGTGTAAATTACCGATAGTTCATATCTCGGAAACTATAAGAGATAATACAATTTGGCAACCGGCAATGTAATTAGCATGCCGAATATTACTTGGAATGTGAATTGGAACGAAATCGCCAATAGATAAGACCATTTTACAATTTGGGCCCAAGTTAGAAGCAGAGCCTAAGGTGTAAATTATCGATAGTCCATATCTCGGAAACTATAAGAGATAATGCAATTTGGCAACCGGCAATGTAATTAGCATGCCGAATATTACTTGGAATCTGAATTGGAATGAAATCGCCAATAGATAAGACCATTTTACAATTTGGGCCCAAGTTAGAAGCAGAGCCTAAGGTGTAAATTATCGATAGTCCATATCTCGGAAACTATAAGAGATAATGCAATTTGGCAACCGGCAATGTAATTAGCATGCCGAATATTACTTGGAATGTGAATTGGAACGAAATCGCCAATAGATAAGACGATTTTACAATTTGGGCCCAAGTTAGAAGCAGAGCCTAAGGTGTAAATTACCGATAGTCCATATCTCGGAAACTATAAGAGATAATGCAATTTGGCAACCGGCAATGTAATTAGCATGCCGAATATTACTTGGAATGTGAATTGGAACGAAATCGCCAATAGATAAGACCATTTTACAATTTGGGCCCAAGTTAGAAGCAGAGCCTAAGGTGTAAATTATCGATAGTCCATATCTCGGAAACTATAAGAGATAATGCAATTTGGCAACCGGCAATGTTATTAGCATGCCGAATATTACTTGGAATGTGAATTGGAATGAAATCGCCAATAGATAAGACCATTTTACAATTTGGGCCCAAGTTAGAAGCAGAGCCTAAGGTGTAAATTATCCATAGTCCATATCTCGGAAACTATAAGAGATAATGCAATTTGGCAACTGGCAATGTAATTAGCATGCCGAATATTACTTGGAATGTGAATTGGGACGAAATCGCCAATAGATAAGACCATTTTACAATTTGGGCCCAAGTTAGAAGCAGAGCCTAAGGTGTAAATTATCGATAGTCCATATCTCGGAAACTATAAGTGACAATGCAATTTGGCAACCGGCAATGTAATTAGCATGCCGAATATTACTTGGAATGTGAATTGGAATGAAATCGCCAATAGATAAGACCATTTTACAATTTGGGCCCAAGTTAGAAGCAGAGCCTAAGGTGTAAATTATCCATAGTCCATATCTCGAAAACTATAAGAGATAATGCAATTTGGCAACTGGCAATGTAATTAGCATGCCGAATATTACTTGGAATGTGAATTGGGACGAAATCGCCAATAGATAAGACCATTTTACAATTTGGGCCCAAGTTAGAAGCAGAGCCTAAGGTGTAAATTATCGATAGTCCATATCTCGGAAACTATAAGAGATAATTCAATTTGGCAACCGGCAATGTAATTAGCATGCCGAATACTACTTGGAATGTGAATTGGAACGAAATCGCCAATAGATAAGACCATTTTACAGTTTGGGCCCAAGTTAGAAGCAGAGCCTAAGGTTAAAAATAATCGATAGTCCATATCTCGGAAACTATAAGAGATAATGCAATTTGGGAACCGGCAATGTAATTAGTATGCCGAATATTACTTGGAGAGTGAATTGGAACGAAATCGCCAATAGATAAGACCATATTACAATTTGGGCCCAAGTTAGAAGCAGAGCCTAAGGTGTAAATTATCGATAGTCCATATCTCGGAAACTATAAGAGATAATGCAATTTGGCAACCGGCAATGTAATTAGCATGCCGAATATTACTTGGAATGTGAATTGGAACGAAATCGCCAATAGATAAGACCATTTTACAATTTGGGCCCAAGTTAGAAGCAGAGCCTAAGGTGTAAATTATCGATAGTCCATATCTCGGAAACTATAAGATATAATGCAATTTGGCAACCGGCAATGTAATTAGCATGCCGAATATTACTTGGAATGTGAATTGGAACGAAATCGCCAATAGGTAAGACCATTTTACAATTTGGGCCCAAGTTAGAAGCAGAGCCTAAGGTGTAAATTATCGATAGTCCATATCTCGGAAACTATAAGAGATAATTCAATTTGGAAACCGGCAATGTAATTAGCATGCCGAATATTACTTGGAATGTGAATTGGAACGAAATCGCCAATAGATAAGACCATTTTACAATTTGGGCCCAAGTTAGAAGCAGAGCCTAAGGTGTAAATTATCGATAGTCCATATCTCGGAAACTAAAAGAGATAATGCAATTTGGCAACCGGCAATGTAATTAGCATGCCGAATATTACTTGGAATGTGAATTGGAACGAAATCGCCAATAGATAAGACCATTTTACAATTTGGGCCCAAGTTAGAAGCAGAGCCTAAGGTGTAAATTATCGATAGTCCATATCTCGGAAACTATAAGAGATAATGCAATTTGGCAACCGGCAATGTAATTAGCATGCCGAATATTACTTGAAATGTGAATTGGGACGAAATCGCCAATAGATAAGACCATTTTACAATTTGGGCCCAAGTTAGAAGCAGAGCCTAAGGTGTAAATTATCGATAGTCCATATCTCGGAAACTATAAGAGATAATGCAATTTGGCAACCGGCAATGTAATTAGCATGCCGAATACCACTTGGAATATGAATTGGAACGAAATCGCCAATAGATAAGACCATTTTACAATTTGGGCCCAAGTTAGAAGCAGAGCCTAAGGTGTAAATTATCGATGGTCCATATCTCGGAAACTATAAGAGATAATTCAATTTGGCAACTGGCAATGTAATTAGCATGCCGAATATTACTTGGAATGTGAATTGGAACGAAATCGCCAATAGATAAGACCATTTTACAATTTGGGCCCAAGTTAGAAGCAGAGCCTAAGGTGTAAATTATCGATAGTCCATATCTCGGAAACTATAAGAGATAATGCAATTTGGCAACCGGCAATGTAATTAGCATGCCGAATATTACTTGGAATGTGAATTGGAACGAAATCGCCAATAGATAAGACGATTTTACAATTTGGGCCCAAGTTAGAAGCAGAGCCTAAGGTGTAAATTACCGATAGTTCATATCTCGGAAACTATAAGAGATAATGCAATTTGGCAACCGGCAATGTAATTAGCATGCCGAATATTACTTGGAATGTGAATTGGAACGAAATCGCCAATAGATAAGACCATTTTACAATTTGGGCCCAAGTTAGAAGCAGAGCCTAAGGTGTAAATTATCGATAGTCCATATCTCGGAAACTATAAGAGATAATGCAATTTGGCAACCGGCAATGTAATTAGCATGCCGAATATTACTTGGAATCTGAATTGGAATGAAATCGCCAATAGATAAGACCATTTTACAATTTGGGCCCAAGTTAGAAGCAGAGCCTAAGGTGTAAATTATCGATAGTCCATATCTCGGAAACTATAAGAGATAATGCAATTTGGCAACCGGCAATGTAATTAGCATGCCGAATATTACTTGGAATGTGAATTGGAACGAAATCGCCAATAGAAGACGATTTTACAATTTGGGCCCAAGTTAGAAGCAGAGCCTAAGGTGTAAATTACCGATAGTCCATATCTCGGAAACTATAAGAGATAATGCAATTTGGCAACCGGCAATGTAATTAGCATGCCGAATATTACTTGGAATGTGAATTGGAACGAAATCGCCAATAGATAAGACCATTTTACAATTTGGGCCCAAGTTAGAAGCAGAGCCTAAGGTGTAAATTATCGATAGTCCATATCTCGGAAACTATAAGAGATAATGCAATTTGGCAACCGGCAATGTTATTAGCATGCCGAATATTACTTGGAATGTGAATTGGAATGAAATCGCCAATAGATAAGACCATTTTACAATTTGGGCCCAAGTTAGAAGCAGAGCCTAAGGTGTAAATTATCCATAGTCCATATCTCGGAAACTATAAGAGATAATGCAATTTGGCAACTGGCAATGTAATTAGCATGCCGAATATTACTTGGAATGTGAATTGGGACGAAATCGCCAATAGATAAGACCATTTTACAATTTGGGCCCAAGTTAGAAGCAGAGCCTAAGGTGTAAATTATCGATAGTCCATATCTCGGAAACTATAAGAGATAATGCAATTTGGCAACCGGCAATGTAATTAGCATGCCGAATATTACTTGGAATGTGAATTGGAATGAAATCGCCAATAGATAAGACCATTTTACAATTTGGGCCCAAGTTAGAAGCAGAGCCTAAGGTGTAAATTATCGATAGTCCATATCTCGGAAACTATAAGAGATAATGCAATTTGGCAACCGGCAATGTAATTAGCATGCCGAATACTACTTGGAATGTGAATTGGAACGAAATCGCCAATAGATAAGACCATTTTACAGTTTGGGCCCAAGTTAGAAGCAGAGCCTAAGGTTAAAAATAATCGATAGTCCATATCTCGGAAACTATAAGAGATAATGCAATTTGGGAACCGGCAATGTAATTAGCATGCCGAATATTACTTGGAATGTGAATTGGAACGAAATCGCCAATAGATAAGACCATTTTACAATTTGGGCCCAAGTTAGAAGCAGAGCCTAAGGTGTAAATTATCGATAGTCCATATTTCGGAAACTATAAGAGATAATGCAACTTGGCCACCGGCAATGTAATTAGCATGCCGAATATTACTTGGAATGTGAATTGGAACGAAATCGCCAATAGGTAAGACCATTTTACAATTTGGGCCCAAGTTAGAAGCAGAGCCTAAGGTGTAAATTATCGATAGTCCATATCTCGGAAACTATAAGAGATAATGCAACTTGGCCACCGGCAATGTAATTAGCATGCCGAATATTACTTGGAATGTGAATTGGAACGAAATCGCCAATAGGTAAGGCCATTTTACAATTTGGGCCCAAGTTAGAAGCAGAGCCTAAGGTGTAAATTATCGATAGTCCATATCTCGGAAACTATAGGAGATAATTCAATTTGGCAACCGGCAATGTAATTAGCATGCCGAATATTACTTGCAATGTGAATTGGAACGAAATCGCCAATAGATAAGACCATTTTACAATTTGGGCCCAAGTTAGAAGCAGAGCCTAAGGTGTAAATTATCGATAGTCCATATCTCGGAAACTATAAGAGATAATGCAATTTGGCAACCGGCAATGTAATTAGCATGCCGAATATTACTTGGAATGTGAATTGGAACGAAATAGGCAATAGATAAGACCATTTTACAATTTGGGCCCAAGTTAGAAGCAGAGCCTAAGGTGTAAATTATCGATAGTCCATATCTCTGAAACTATAAGAAATAATGCAATTTGGCAACCGGCAATGTAATCAGCATGCCGAGTATTACTTGGAATGTGAATTGGAACGAAATCGCCAATAGATAAGGCCATTTTACAATTTGGGCCCAAGTTATAAGCAGAGCCTAAGGTGTAAATTATCGATAGTCCATATCTCGGAAACTATAAAAGATAATGCAATTTGGCAACCGGCAATGTAATTAGCATGCCGAATATTACTTGGAATGTGAATTGAAACGAAATCGCCAATAGATAAGACCATTTTACAATTTGGGCCCAAGTTAGAAGCAGAGCCTAAGGTTAAAAATAATCGATAGTCCATATCTCGGAAACTATAAGAGATAATGCAATTTGGGAACCCGCAATGTAATTAGCATGCCGAATATTACTTGGAATGTGAATTGGAACGAAATCGCCAATAGAGAAGACCAATTTACAATTTGGGCCCAAGTTAGAAGCAGAGCCTAAGGTGTAAATTATCGATAGTCCATATCTCGGAAACTATAAGAGATAATGCAATTTGGCAACCGGCAATGTAATTAGCATGCCGAATATTACTTGGAATGTGAATTGGAACGAAATCGCCAATAGATAAGACCATTTTACAATCTGGGCCCAAGTTAGAAGTAGAGCCTAAGGTGTAAATTATCGATAGTCCATATCTCGGAAACTATAAGAGATAATGCAATTTGGCAACCGGCAATGTAATTAGCATGCCGAATATTACTTGGAATGTAAATTGGAACGAAATCGCCAATAGATAAGACCATTTTACAATTTGGGCCCAAGTTAGAAGCAGAGCCTAAGGTGTAAATTATCCATAGTCCATATCTCGGAAACTATAAGATATAATGCAATTTGGCAACCGGCAATGTAATTAGCATGCCGAATATTACTTGGAATGTGAATTGGAACGAAATCGCCAATAGATAAGACCATTTTACAATTTGGGCCCAAGTTAGAAGCAGAGCCTAAGGTGTAAATTATTGATAGTCCATATCTCGGAAACTATAAGAGATAATGTAATTTCGCAACCGGCAATGTAATTAACATGCCGAATATTACTTGGAATGTGAATTGGAACGAAATCGCCAATAGATAAGACCATTTTACAACTTGGGCCCAAGTTAGAAGCAGAGCCTAAGGTGTAAATTATCGATAGTCCATATCTCGGAAACTATAAGAGATAATGCAATTTGGCAACCGGCAATGTAATTAGCACGCCGAATATTACTTGGAATGTGAATTGGAACGAAATCGCCAATAGATAAGACCATTTTACAACTTGGGCCCAAGTTAGAAGCAGAGCCTAAGGTGTAAATTATCGATAGTCCGTATCTCGGAAACTATAAGAGATAATGCAATTTGGCAACCGGCAATGTAATTAGCATGCCGAATATTACTTGGAATGTGAATTGGAACGAAATCGCCAATAGATAAGACAATTTTACAACTTGGGCCCAAGTTAGAAGCAGAGCCTAAGGTGTAAATTATCGATAGTCCATATCTCGGAAACTATAAGAGATAATGCAATTTGGCAACCGGCAATGTAATTAGCATGCCGAATATTACTTGGAATGTGAATTGGAACGAAATCGCCAATAGATAAGACCATTTTACAATTTGGGCCCAAGTTAGAAGCAGAGCCTAAGGTGTAAATTGTCGATAGTCCATATCTCGGAAACTATAAGGGATAATGCAATTTGGCAACCGGCAATGTAATTAGCATGCCGAATATTACTTGGAAAGTGAATTGGAACGAAATCGCCAATAGATAAGACCATATTACAATTTGGGCCCAAGTTAGAAGCAGAGCCTAAGGTGTAAATTATCGATAGTCCATATCTCGGAAACTATAAGAGATAATGCAATTTGGCAACCGGCAATGTAATTAGCATGCCGAATATTACTTGGAATGTGAATTGGAACGAAATCGCCAATAGATAAGACCATTTTACAATTTGGGCCCAAGTCAGAAGCAGAGCCTAAGGTGTAAATTATCGATAGTCCATAACTCGGAAACTATAAGATATAATGCAATTTGGCAACCGGCAATGTAATTAGCATGCCGAATATTACTTGGAATGTGAATTGGAACGAAATCGCCAATAGGTAAGACCATTTTACAATTTGGGCCCAAGTTAGAAGCAGAGCCTAAGGTGTAAATTATCGATAGTCCATATCTCGGAAACTATAAGAGATAATTCAATTTGGAAACCGGCAATGTAATTAGCATGCCGAATATTACTTGGAATGTGAATTGGAACGAAATCGCCAATAGATAAGACCATTTTACAATTTGGGCCCAAGTTAGAAGCAGAGCCTAAGGTGTAAATTATCGATAGTCCATATCTCGGAAACTATAAGAGATAATTCAATTTGGCAACCGGCAATGTAATTAGCATGCCGAATATTACTTGAAATGTGAATTGGAACGAAATCGCCAATAGATAAGACCATTTTACAATTTGGGCCCAAGTTAGAAGCAGAGCCTAAGGTGTAAATTATCGATAGTCCATATCTCGGAAACTAAAAGAGATAATGCAATTTGGCAACCGGCAATGTAATTAGCATGCCGAATATTACTTGGAATGTGAATTGGAACGAAATCGCCAATAGATAAAACCATTTTACTATTTGAGCCCAAGTTAGAAGCAGAGCCTAAGGTGTAAATTATCGATAGTCCATATCTCGGAAACTATAAGAGATAATGCAGTTTCGCAACCGGCAATGTAATTAGCATGCCGAATATTACTTGGAATGTGAATTGGGACGAAATCGCCAATAGATAAGACCATTTTACAATTTGGGCCCAAGTTAGAAGCAGAGCCTAAGGTGTAAATTATCGATAGTCCATATCTCGGAAACTATAAGAGATAATGCAATTTGGCAACCGGCAATGTAATTAGCATGCCGAATACCACTTGGAATGTGAATTGGAACGAAATCGCCAATAGATAAGACCATTTTACAATTTGGGCCCAAGTTAGAAGCAGAGCCTAAGGTGTAAATTATCGATAGTCCATATCTCGGAAACTATAAGAGATAATGCAATTTGGCAACCGGCAATGTAATTAGCATGCCGAATACCACTTGGAATATGAATTGGAACGAAATCGCCAATAGATAAGACCATTTTACAATTTGGGCCCAAGTTAGAAGCAGAGCCTAAGGTGTAAATTATCGATGGTCCATATCTCGGAAACTATAAGAGATAATTCAATTTGGCAACTGGCAATGTAATTAGCATGCCGAATATTACTTGGAATGTGAATTGGAACGAAATCGCCAATAGATAAGACCATTTTACAATTTGGGCCCAAGTTAGAAGCAGAGCCTAAGGTGTAAATTATCGATAGTCCATATCTCGGAAACTATAAGAGATAATGCAATTTGGCAACCGGCAATGTAATTAGCATGCCGAATATTACTTGGAATGTGAATTGGAACGAAATCGCCAATAGATAAGACCATTTTACAATTTGGGCCCAAGTTAGAAGCAGAGCCTAAGGTGTAAATTATCGATAGTCCATATCTCGGAAACTATAAGATATAATGCAATTTGGCAGCCGGCAATGTAATTAGCATGCCGAATATTACTTGGAATGTGAATTGGAACGAAATCGCCAATAGGTAAGACCATTTTACAATTTGGGCCCAAGTTAGAAGCAGAGCCTAAGGTGTAAATTATCGATAGTCCATATCTCGGAAACTATAAGAGATAATTCAATTTGGAAACCGGCAATGTAATTAACATGCCGAATGTTACTTGGAATGTGAATTGGAACGAAATCGCCAATAGATAAGACCATTTTACAATTTGGGCCCAAGTTAGAAGCAGAGCCTAAGGTGTAAATTATCGATAGTCCATATCTCGGAAACTATAAGAGATAATTCAATTTGGCAACCGGCAATGTAATTAGCATGCCGAATATTACTTGGAATGTGAATTGGAACGAAATCGCCAATAGATAAGACCATTTTACAATTTGGGCCCAAGTTAGAAGCAGAGCCTAAGGTGTAAATTATCGATAGTCCATATCTCGGAAACTAAAAGAGATAATGCAATTTGGCAACCGGCAATGTAATTAGCATGCCGAATATTACTTGGAATGTGAATTGGAACGAAATCGCCAATAGATAAGACCATTTTACAATTTGGGCCCAAGTTAGAAGCAGAGCCTAAGGTGTAAATTATCGATAGTCCATATCTCGGAAACTATAAGAGATAATGCAATTTGGCAACCGGCAATGTAATTAGCATGCCGAATACCACTTGGATTATGAATTGGAACGAAATCGCCAATAGATAAGACCATTTTACAATTTGGGCCCAAGTTAGAAGCAGAGCCTAAGGTGTAAATTATCGATAGTCCATATCTCGGAAACTATAAGAGATAATTCAATTTGGCAACCGGCAATGTAATTAGCATGCCGAATATTACTTGGAATGTGAATTGGAACGAAATCGCCAATAGATAAGACCATTTTACAATTTGGGCCCAAGTTAAAAGCAGAGCCTAAGGTGTAAATTATCGATAGTCCATATCTCGGAAACTATAAGAGATAATGCAATTTGGCAACCGGCAATGTAATTAGCATGCCGAATATTACTTGGAATGTGAATTGGAACGAAATCGCCAATAGATAAGACCATTTTACAATTTGGGCCCAAGTTAGAAGCAGAGCCTAAGGTGTAAATTATCGATAGTCCATATCTCGGAAACTATAAGAGATAATGCAATTTGGCAACCGGCAATGTAATTAGCATGCCGAATACCACTTGGAATATGAATTGGAACGAAATCGCCAATAGATAAGACCATTTTACAATTTGGGCCCAAGTTAGAAGCAGAGCCTAAGGTGTAAATTATCGATGGTCCATATCTCGGAAACTATAAGAGATAATTCAATTTGGCAACTGGCAATGTAATTAGCATGCCGAATATTACTTGGAATGTGAATTGGAACGAAATCGCCAATAGATAAGACCATTTTACAATTTGGGCCCAAGTTAGAAGCAGAGCCTAAGGTGTAAATTATCGATAGTCCATATCTCGGGAACTATAAGAGATAATGCAATTTGGCAACTGGCAATGTAATTAGCATGCCGAATATTACTTGGAATGTGAATTGGAACGAAATCGCCAATAGATAAGACCATTTTACAATTTGGGCCCAAGTTAGAAGCAGAGCCTAAGGTGTAAATTATCCATAGTCCATATCTCGGAAACTATAAGAGATAATGCAATTTGGCAACTGGCAATGTAATTAGCATGCCGAATATTACTTGGAATGTGAATTGGAACGAAATCGCCAATAGATAAGACGATTTTACAATTTGGGCCCAAGTTAGAAGCAGAGCCTAAGGTGTAAATTACCGATAGTCCATATTTCGGAAACTATAAGAGATAATGCAATTTGGCAACCGGCAATGTAATTAGCATGCCGAATATTACTTGGAATGTGAATTGGAACGAAATCGCCAATAGATAAGACCATTTTACAATTTGGGCCCAAGTTAGAAGCAGAGCCTAAGGTGTAAATTATCGATAGTCCACATCTCGGAAACTATAAGAGATAATGCAATTTGGCAACCGGCAATGTAATTAGCATGCCGAATATTACTTGGAAGGTGAATTGGAATGAAATCGCCAATAGATAAGACCATTTTACAATTTGGGCCCAAGTTAGAAGCAGAGCCTAAGGTGTAAATTATCCATAGTCCATATCTCGGAAACTATAAGAGATAATGCAATTTGGCAACTGGCAATGTAATTAGCATGACGAATATTACTTGGAATGTGAATTGGGACGAAATCGCATATAGATAAGACCATTTTACAATTTGGGCCCAAGTTAGAAGCAGAGCCTAAGGTGTAAATTATCGATAGTCCATATCTCGGAAACTATAAGAGATAATGCAATTTGGCAACCGTCAATGTAATTAGCATGCCGAATACTACTTGGAATGTGAATTGGAACGAAATCGCCAATAGATAAGACCATTTTACAGTTTGGGCCCAAGTAAGAAGCAGAGCCTAAGGTTTAAAATAATCGATAGTCCATATCTCGGAAACTATAAGAGATAATGCAATTTGGGAACCCGCAATGTAATTAGCATGCCGAATATTACTTGGAATGTGAATTGGAACGAAATCGCCAATAGAGAAGACCATTTTACAATTTGGGCCCAAGTTAGAAGCAGAGCCTAAGGTGTAAATTATCGATAGTCCATATCTCGGAAACTATAAGAGATAATGCAATTTGGCAACCGGCAATGTAATTAGCATGCCGAATATTACTTGGAATGTGAATTGGAACGAAATCGCCAATAGATAAGACCATTTTACAATTTGGGCCCAAGTTAGAAGCAGAGCCTAAGGTGTAAATTATCGATAGTCCATATCTCGGAAACTATAAGAGATAATTCAATTTGGCAACTGGCAATGTAATTAGCATGCCGAATATTACTTGGAATGTGAATTGGAACGAAATCGCCAATAGATAAGACCATTTTACAATTTGGGCCCAAGTTAGAAGCAGAGCCTAAGGTGTAAATTATCGATAGTCCATATCTCGGGAACTATAAGAGATAATGCAATTTGGCAACTGGCAATGTAATTAGCATGCCGAATATTACTTGGAATGTGAATTGGAACGAAATCGCCAATAGATAAGACCATTTTACAATTTGGGCCCAAGTTAGAAGCAGAGCCTAAGGTGTAAATTATCCATAGTCCATATCTCGGAAACTATAAGAGATAATGCAATTTGGCAACTGGCAATGTAATTAGCATGCCGAATATTACTTGGAATGTGGATTGGAACGAAATCGCCAATAGATAAGACGATTTTACAATTTGGGCCCAAGTTAGAAGCAGAGCCTAAGGTGTAAATTACCGATAGTCCACATTTCGGAAACTATAAGAGATAATGCAATTTGGCAACCGGCAATGTAATTAGCATGCCGAATATTACTTGGAATGTGAATTGGAACGAAATCGCCAATAGATAAGACCATTTTACAATTTGGGCCCAAGTTAGAAGCAGAGCCTAAGGTGTAAATTATCGATAGTCCACATCTCGGAAACTATAAGAGATAATGCAATTTGGCAACCGGCAATGTAATTAGCATGCCGAATATTACTTGGAAGGTGAATTGGAATGAAATCGCCAATAGATAAGACCATTTTACAATTTGGGCCCAAGTTAGAAGCAGAGCCTAAGGTGTAAATTATCCATAGTCCATATCTCGGAAACTATAAGAGATAATGCAATTTGGCAACTGGCAATGTAATTAGCATGACGAATATTACTTGGAATGTGAATTGGGACGAAATCGCATATAGATAAGACCATTTTACAATTTGGGCCCAAGTTAGAAGCAGAGCCTAAGGTGTAAATTATCGATAGTCCATATCTCGGAAACTATAAGAGATAATGCAATTTGGCAACCGTCAATGTAATTAGCATGCCGAATACTACTTGGAATGTGAATTGGAACGAAATCGCCAATAGATAAGACCATTTTACAGTATGGGCCCAAGTAAGAAGCAGAGCCTAAGGTTTAAAATATCGATAGTCCATATCTCGGAAACTATAAGAGATAATGCAATTTGGGAACCCGCAATGTAATTAGCATGCCGAATATTACTTGGAATGTGAATTGGAACGAAATCGCCAATAGATAAGACCATTTTACAATTTGGGCCCAAGTTAGAAGCAGAGCCTAAGGTGTAAATTATCGATAGTCCATATCTCGGAAACTATAAGAGATAATGCAATTTGGCAACCGGCAATGTATTTAGCATGCCGAATATTACTTGGAATGTGAATTGGAACGAAATCGCCAATAGATAAGACGATTTTACAATTTGGGCCCAAGTTAGAAGCGGAGCCTAAGGTGTAAATTACCGATAGTCCATATCTCGGAAACTATAAGAGATAATGCAATTTGGCAACCGGCAATGTAATTAGCATGCCGAATATTACTTGGAATGTGAATTGGAACGAAATCGCCAATAGATAAGACCATTTTACAATTTGGGCCCAAGTTAGAAGCAGAGCCTAAGGTGTAAATTATCGATAGTCCATATCTCGGAAACTATAAGAGATAATGCAATTTGGCAACCGGCAATGTTATTAGCATGCCGAATATTACTTGGAATGTGAATTGGAATGAAATCGCCAATAGATAAGACCATTTTACAATTTGGGCCCAAGTTAGAAGCAGAGCCTAAGGTGTAAATTATCCATAGTCCATATCTCGGAAACTATAAGAGATAATGCAATTTGGCAACTGGCAATGTAATTAGCATGCCGAATATTACTTGGAATGTGAATTGGGACGAAATCGCCAATAGATAAGACCATTTTACAATTTGGGCCCAAGTTAGAAGCAGAGCCTAAGGTGTAAATTATCGATAGTCCATATCTCGGAAACTATAAGAGATAATGCAATTTGGCAACCGGCAATGTAATTAGCATGCCGAATACTACTTGGAATGTGAATTGGAACGAAATCGCCAATAGATAAGACCATTTTACAGTTTGGGCCCAAGTTAGAAGCAGAGCCTAAGGTTAAAAATAATCGATAGTCCATATCTCGGAAACTATAAGAGATAATGCAATTTGGGAACCGGCAATGTAATTAGCATGCCGAATATTACTTGGAATGTGAATTGGAACGAAATCGCCAATAGATAAGACCATTTTACAATTTGGGCCCAAGTTAGAAGCAGAGCCTAAGGTGTAAATTATCGATAGTCCATATCTCGGAAACTATAAGAGATAATGCAACTTGGCCACCGGCAATGTAATTAGCATGCCGAATATTACTTGGAATGTGAATTGGAACGAAATCGCCAATAGGTAAGACCATTTTACAATTTGGGCCCAAGTTAGAAGCAGAGCCTAAGGTGTAAATTATCGATAGTCCATATCTCGGAAACTATAGGAGATAATTCAATTTGGCAACCGGCAATGTAATTAGCATGCCGAATATTACTTGGAATGTGAATTGGAACGAAATCGCCAATAGATAAGACCATTTTACAATTTGGGCCCAAGTTAGAAGCAGAGCCTAAGGTGTAAATTATCGATAGTCCATATCTCGGAAACTATAAGAGATAATGCAATTTGGCAACCGGCAATGTAATTAGCATGCCGAATATTACTTGGAATGTGAATTGGAACGAAATCGCCAATAGATAAGACCATTTTACAATTTGGGCCCAAGTTAGAATCAGAGCCTAAGGTGTAAATTATCGATAGTCCATATCTCGGAAACTATAAGAGATATTGCAACTTGGCCACCGGCAATGTAATTAGCATGCCGAATATTACTTGGAATGTGAATTGGAACGAAATCGCCAATAGGTAAGACCATTTTACAATTTGGGCCCAAGTTAGAAGCAGAGCCTAAGGTGTAAATTATCGATAGTCCATATCTCGGAAACTATAGGAGATAATTCAATTTGGCAACCGGCAATGTAATTAGCATGCCGAATATTACTTGGAATGTGAATTGGAACGAAATCGCCAATAGATAAGACCATTTTACAATTTGGGCCCAAGTTAGAAGCAGATCCTAAGGTGTAAATTATCGATAGTCCATATCTCGGAAACTATAAGAGATAATGCAATTTGGCAACCGGCAATGTAATTAGCATGCCGAATATTACTTGGAATGTGAATTGGAACGAAATAGCCAATAGATAAGACCATTTTACAATTTGGGCCCAAGTTAGAAGCAGAGCCTAAGGTGTAAATTATCGATAGTCCATATCTCTGAAACTATAAGAGATAATGCAATTTGGCAACCGGCAATGTAATCAGCATGCCGAGTATTACTTGGAATGTGAATTGGAACGAAATCGCCAATAGATAAGGCCATTTTACAATTTGGGCCCAAGTTAGAAGCAGAGCCTAAGGTGTAAATTATCGATAGTCCATATCTCGGAAACTATAAAAGATAATGCAATTTGGCAACCGGCAATGTAATTAGCATGCCGAATATTACTTGAAATGTGAATTGGAACGAAATCGCCAATAGATAAGACCATTTTACAATTTGGGCCCAAGTTAGAAGCAGAGCCTAAGGTGTAAATTATCCATAGTCCATATCTCGGAAACTATAAGAGATAATGCAATTTGGCAACTGGCAATGTAATTAGCATGCCGAATATTACTTGGAATGTGAATTGGAACGAAATCGCCAATAGATAAGACGATTTTACAATTTGGGCCCAAGTTAGAAGCAGAGCCTAAGGTGTAACTTACCGATAGTCCATATTTCGGAAACTATAAGAGATAATGCAATTTGGCAACCGGCAATGTAATTAGCATGCCGAATATTACTTGGAATGTGAATTGGAACGAAATCGCCAATAGATAAGACCATTTTACAATTTGGGCCCAAGTTAGAAGCAGAGCCTAAGGTGTAAATTATCGATAGTCCATATCTCGGAAACTATAAGAGATAATGCAATTTGGCAACCGGCAATGTAATTAGCATGCCGAATATTACTTGGAATGTGAATTGGAATGAAATCGCCAATAGATAAGACCATTTTACAATTTGGACCCAAGTTAGAAGCAGAGCCTAAGGTGTAAATTATCCATAGTCCATATCTCGGAAACTATAAGAGATAATGCAATTTGGCAACTGGCAATGTAATTAGCATGCCGAATATTACTTGGAATGTGAATTGGGACGAAATCGCCAATAGATAAGACCATTTTACAATTTGGGCCCAAGTTAGAAGCAGAGCCTAAGGTGTAAATTATCGATAGTCCATATCTCGGAAACTATAAGAGATAATGCAATTTGGCAACCGGCAATGTAATTAGCATGCCGAATACTACTTGGAATGTGAATTGGAACGAAATCGCCAATAGATAAGACCATTTTACAGTTTGGGCCCAAGTTAGAAGCAGAGCCTAAGGTTAAAAATAATCGATAGTCCATATCTCGGAAACTATAAGAGATAATGCAATTTGGGAACCCGCAATGTAATTAGCATGCCGAATATTACTTGGAATGTGAATTGGAACGAAATCGCCAATAGAGAAGACCATTTTACAATTTGTGCCCAAGTTAGAAGCAGAGCCTAAGGTGTAAATTATCGATAGTCCATATCTCGGAAACTATAAGAGATAATGCAATTTGGCAACCGTCAATGTAATTAGCATGCCGAATATTACTTGGAATGTGAATTGGAACGAAATCGCCAATAGATAAGACCATTTTACAATTTGGGCCCAAGTTAGAAGCAGAGCCTAAGGTGTAAATTATCGATAGTCCATATCTCGGAAACTATAAGAGATAATGCAATTTGGCAACCGGCAATGTAATTAGCATCCCGAATATTACTTGGAATGTGAATTGGAACGAAATCGCCAATAGATAAGACCATTTTACAATTTGGGCCCAAGTTAGAAGCAGAGCCTAAGGTGTAAATTATCCATAGTCCATATCTCGGAAACTATAAGATATAATGCAATTTGGCAACCGGCAATGTTATTAGCATGCCGAATATTACTTGGAATGTGAATTGGAACGAAATCGCCAATAGATAAGACCATTTTACAATTTGGGCCCAAGTTAGAAGCAGAGCCTAAGGTTTAAATTATTGATAGTCCATATCTCGGAAACTATAAGAGATAATGCAATTTCGCAACCGGCAATGTAATTAACATGCCGAATATTACTTGGAGTGTGAATTGGAACGAAATCGCCAATAGATAAGACCATTTTACAATTTGGGCCCAAGTTAGAAGTAGAGCCTAAGGTGTAAATTATCGATAGTCCGTATCTCGGAAACTATAAGAGATAATGCAATTTGGCAACCGGCAATGTAATTAGCATGCCGAATATTACTTGGAATGTGAATTGGAACGAAATCGCCAATAGATAAGACCATTTTACAATTTGGGCCCAAGTTAGAAGCAGAGCCTAAGGTGTAAATTATCGATAGTCCATATCTCGGAAACTATAAGAGACAATGCAATTTGGCAACCGGCAATGTAATTAGCATGCCGAATATTACTTGGAATGTGAATTGGAACGAAATCGCCAATAGATAAGACCATTTTACAATTTGGGCCCAAATTAGAAGCAGAGCCTAAGGTGTAAATTATCGATAGTCCATATCTCGGAAACTATAAGAGATAATGCAATTTGGCAACCGGCAATGTAATTAGTATGCCGAATATTACTTGGAATGTGAATTGGAACGAAATCGCCAATAGATAAGACCATTTTACAATTTGGGCCCAAGTTAGAAGCAGAGCCTAAGGTGTAAATTATCGATAGTCCATATCTCGGAAACTATAAGATATAATGCAATTTGGCAACCGGCAATGTAATTAGCATGCCGAATATTACTTGGAATGTGAATTGGAACGAAATCGCCAATAGGTAAGACCATTTTACAATTTGGGCCCAAGTTAGAAGCAGAGCCTAAGGTGTAAATTATCGATAGTCCATATCTCGGAAACTATAAGAGATAATTCAATTTGGAAACCGGCAATGTAGTTAGCATGCCGAATATTACTTGGAATGTGAATTGGAACGAAATCGCCAATAGATATGACCATTTTACAATTTGGGTCCAAGTTAGAAGCAGAGCCTAAGGTGTAAATTATCGATAGTCCATATCTCGGAAACTATAAGAGATAATGCAATTTGGCAACCGGCAATGTAATTAGCATGCCGAATATTACTTGGAATGTGAATTGGAACGAAATCGCCAATAGATAAGGCCATTTTACAATTTGGGCCCAAGTTAGAAGCAGAGCCTAAGGTATAAATTATCGATAGTCCATATCTCGGAAACTATAAGAGATAATGCAATTTGGCAACCGGCAATGTAATTAGCATGCCGAATATTACTTGGAATGTGAATTGGAACGAAATCGCCAATAGATAAGACCATTTTACAATTTGGGCCCAAGTTAGAAGCAGAGCCTAAGGTGTAAATTATCGATAGTCCATATCTCGGAAACTAAAAGAGATAATGCAATTTGGCAACCGGCAATGTAATTAGCATGCCGAATATTACTTGGACTGTGAATTGGAACGAAATCGCCAATAGATAAGACCATTTTACAATTTGGGCCCAAGTTAGAAGCAGAGCCTAAGGTGTAAATTATCGATAGTCCATATCTCGGAAACTATAAGAGATAATGCAGTTTCGCAACCGGCAATGTAATTAGCATGCCGAATATTACTTGGAATGTGAATTGGGACGAAATCGCCAATAGATAAGACCATTTTACAATTTGGGCCCAAGTTAGAAGCAGAGCCTAAGGTGTAAATTATTGATAGTCCATATCTCGGAAACTATAAGAGATAATGCAATTTCGCAACCGGCAATGTAATTAGCATGCCGAATATTACTTGGAGTGTGAATTGGAACGAAATCGCCAATAGATAAGACCATTTTACAATTTGGGCCCAAGTTAGAAGCAGAGCCTAAGGTGTAAATTATCGATAGTCCGTATCTCGGAAACTATAAGAGATAATGCAATTTGGCAACCGGCAATGTAATTAGCATGCCGAATATTACTTGGAATGTGAATTGGAACGAAATCGCCAATAGATAAGACCATTTTACAATTTGGGCCCAAGTTAGAAGCAGAGCCTAAGGTGTAAATTATCGATAGTCCATATCTCGGAAACTATAAGAGATAATGCAATTTGGCAACCGGCAATGTAATTAGCATGCCGAATATTACTTGGAATGTGAATTGGAACGAAATCGCCAATAGATAAGACCATTTTACAATTTGGGCCCAAGTTAGAAGCAGAGCCTAAGGTGTAAATTATCGATAGTCCATATTTCGGAAACTATAAGAGATAATGCAATTTGGCAACCGGCAATGTAATTAGCATGCCGAATATTACTTGGAATGTGAATTGGAACGAAATCGCCAATAGATAAGACCATTTTACAATTTGGGCCCAAGTTAGAAGCAGAGCCTAAGGTGTAAATTATCGATAGTCCATATCTCGGAAACTATAAGAGATAATGCAATTTGGCAACCGGCAATGTAATTAGCATGCCGAATATTACTTGGAATGTGAATTGGAACGAAATCGCCAATAGATAAGACCATATTACAATTTGGGCCCAAGTTAGAAGCAGAGCCTAAGGTGTAAATTATCGATAGTCCATATCTCGGAAACTATAAGAGATAATGCAATTTGGCAACCGGCAATGTAATTAGCATGCCGAATATTACTTGGAATGTGAATTGGAACGAAATCGCCAATAGATAAGACCATTTTACAATTTGGGCCCAAGTTAGAAGCAGAGCCTAAGGTGTAAATTATCGATAGTCCATATCTCGGAAACTATAAGAGATAATGCAATTTGGCAACCGGCAATGTAATTAGCATGCCGAATATTACTTGGAATGTGAATTGGAACGAAATCGCCAATAGGTAAGACCATTTTACAATTTGGGCCCAAGTTAGAAGCAGAGCCTAAGGTGTAAATTATCGATAGTCCATATCTCGGAAACTATAAGAGATAATTCAATTTGGCCACCGGCAATGTAATTAGCATGCCGAATATTACTTGGAATGTGAATTGGAACGAAATCGCCAATAGATAAGGCCATTTTACAATTTGGGCCCAAGTTAGAAGCAGAGCCTAAGGTGTAAATTATCGATAGTCCATATCTCGGAAACTATAAGAGATAATGCAATTTGGCAACCGGCAATGTAATTAGCATGCCGAATATTACTTGGAATGTGAATTGGAACGAAATCGCCAATAGATAAGGCCATTTTACAATTTGAGCCCAAGTTAGAAGCAGAGCCTAAGGTGTAAATTATCGATAGTCCATATCTCGGAAACTAAAAGAGATAATGCAATTTGGCAACCGGCAATGTAATTAGCATGCCGAATATTACTTGGAATGTGAATTGGGACGAAATCGCCAATAGATAAGACCATTTTACAATTTGGGCCCAAGTTAGAAGCAGAGCCTAAGGTGTAAATTATCGATAGTCCATATCTCGGAAACTATAAGAGATAATGCAATTTGGCAACCGGCAATGTAATTAGCATGCCGAATATTACTTGGAATGTGAATTGGAACGAAATCGCCAATAGATAAGACCATTTTACAATTTGGGCCCAAGTTAGAAGCAGAGCCTAAGGTGTAAATTATCGATAGTCCATATCTCGGAAACTATAAGAGATAATGCAATTTGGCAACCGGCAATGTAATTAGCATGCCGAATACCACTTGGAATATGAATTGGAACGAAATCGCCAATAGATAAGACCATTTTACAATTTGGGCCCAAGTTAGAAGCAGAGCCTAAGGTGTAAATTATCGATAGTCCATATCTCGGAAACTATAAGAGATAATTCAATTTGGCAACCGGCAATGTAATTAGCATGCCGAATATTACTTGGAATGTGAATTGGAACGAAATCGCCAATAGATAAGACCATTTTACAATTTGGGCCCAAGTTAGAAGCAGAGCCTAAGGTGTAAATTATCGATAGTCCATATCTCGGAAACTATAAGAGATAATGCAATTTGGCAACCGGCAATGTAATTAGCATGCCGAATATTACTTGGAATGTGAATTGGAACGAAATCGCCAATAGATAAGACGATTTTACAATTTTGGTCCAAGTTAGAAGCAGAGCCTAAGGTGTAAATTACCGATAGTTCATATCTCGGAACCTATAAGAGATAATGCAATTTGGCAACCGGCAATGTAATTAGCATGCCGAATATTACTTGGAATGTGAATTGGAATGAAATCGCCAATAGATAAGACCATTTTACAATTTGGGCCCAAGTTAGAAGCAGAGCCTAAGGTGTAAATTATCGATAGTCCATATCTCGGAAACTATAAGAGATAATGCAATTTGGCAACCGGCAATGTAATTAGCATGCCGAATATTACTTGGAATGTGAATTGGAACGAAATCGCCAATAGATAAGACCATTTTACAATTTGGGCCCAAGTTAGAAGCAGAGCCTAAGGTGTAAATTATCGATAGTCCATATCTCGGAAACTATAAGAGATAATGCAATTTGGCAACCGGCAATGTTATTAGCATGCCGAATATTACTTGGAATGTGAATTGGAATGAAATCGCCAATAGATAAGACCATTTTACAATTTGGGCCCAAGTTAGAAGCAGAGCCTAAGGTATAAATTATCCATAGTCCATATCTCGGAAACTATAAGAGATAATGCAATTTGGCAACTGGCAATGTAATTAGCATGCCGAATATTACTTGGAATGTGAATTGGGACGAAATCGCCAATAGATAAGACCATTTTACAATTTGGGCCCAAGTTAGAAGCAGAGCCTAAGGTGTAAATTATCGATAGTCCATATCTCGGAAACTATAAGAGATAATGCAATTTGGCAACGGGCAATGTAATTAGCATGCCGAATATTACTTGGAATGTGAATTGGAATGAAATCGCCAATAGATAAGACCATTTTACAATTTGGGCCCAAGTTAGAAGCAGAGCCTAAGGTGTAAATTATCCATAGTCCATATCTCGAAAACTATAAGAGATAATGCAATTTGGCAACTGGCAATGTAATTAACATGCCGAATATTACTTGGAATGTGAATTGGGACGAAATCGCCAATAGATAAGACCATTTTACAATTTGGGCCCTAGTTAGAAGCAGAGCCTAAGGTGTAAATTATCGATAGTCCATATCTCGGAAACTATAAGAGATAATGCAATTTGGCAACCGGCAATGTAATTAGCATGCCGAATACTACTTGGAATGTGAATTGGAACGAAATCGCCAATAGATAAGACCATTTTACAGTTTGGGCCCAAGTTAGAAGCAGAGCCTAAGGTTTAAAATAATCGATAGTCCATATCTCGGAAACTATAAGAGATAATGCAATTTGGGAACCGGCAATGTAATTAGCATGCCGAATATTACTTGGAATGTGAATTGGAACGAAATCGCCAATAGATAAGACCATTTTACAATTTGGGCCCAAGTTAGAAGCAGAGCCTAAGGTGTAAATTATCGATAGTCCATATCTCGGAAACTATAAGAGATAATGCAACTTGGCCACCGGCAATGTAATTAGCATGCCGAATATTACTTGGAATGTGAATTGGAACGAAATCGCCAATAGATAAGACCATTTTACAATTTGGGCCCAAGTTAGAAGCAGAGCCTAAGGTGTAAATTATCGATAGTCCATATCTCGGAAACTATAGGAGATAATTCAATTTGGCAACCGGCAATGTAATTAGCATGCGAATATTACTTGGAATGTGAATTGGAACGAAATCGCCAATAGATAAGACCATTTTACAATTTGGGCCCAAGTTAGAAGCAGAGCCTAAGGTGTAAATTATCGATAGTCCATATCTCGGAAACTATAAGAGATAATGCAATTTGGCAACCGGCAATGTAATTAGCATGCCGAATATTACTTGGAATGTAAATTGGAACGAAATCGCCAATAGATAATACCATTTTACAATTTGGGCCCAAGTTAGAAGCAGAGCCTAAGGTGTAAATTATCGATAGTCCATATCTCGGAAACTATAAGAGATAATGCAACTTGGCCACCGGCAATGTAATTAGCATGCCGAATATTACTTGGAATGTGAATTGGAACGAAATCGCCAATAGATAAGACCATTTTACAATTTGGGCCCAAGTTAGAAGCAGAGCCTAAGGTGTAAATTATCGATAGTCCATATCTCGGAAACTATAGGAGATAATTCAATTTGGCAACCGGCAATGTAATTAGCATGCCGAATATTACTTGGAATGTGAATTGGAACGAAATCGCCAATAGATAAGACCATTTTACAATTTGGGCCCAAGTTAGAAGCAGATCCTAAGGTGTAAATTATCGATAGTCCATATCTCGGAAACTATAAGAGATAATGCAATTTGGCAACCGGCAATGTAATTAGCATGCCGAATATTACTTGGAATGTGAATTGGAACGAAATCGCCAATAGATAAGACCATTTTACAATTTGGGCCCAAGTTAGAAGCAGAGCCTAAGGTGTAAATTATCGATAGTCCATATCTCGGAAACTATAAGAGATAATTCAATTTGGCAACCGGCAATGTAATTAGCATGCCGAATATTACTTGGAATGTGAATTGGAACGAAATCGCCAATAGATAAAACCATTTTACAATTTGGGCCCAAGTTAGAAGCAGAGCCTAAGGTGTAAATTATCGATAGTCCATATCTCGGAAACTATAAGAGATAATGCAATTTGGCAACCGGCAATGTAATTAGCATGCCGAATATTACTTGGAATGTGAATTGGAACGAAATCGCCAATAGATAAGACGATTTTACAATTTGGGCCCAAGTTAGAAGCAGAGCCTAAGGTGTAAATTACCGATAGTCCATATCTCGGAAACTATAAGAGATAATGCAATTTGGCAACCGGCAATGTAATTAGCATGCCGAATATTACTTGGAATGTCAATTGGAACGAAATCGCCAATAGATAAGACCATTTTACAATTTGGGCCCAAGTTAGAAGCAGAGCCTAAGGTGTAAATTACCGATAGTCCATATCTCGGAAACTATAAGTGATAATGCAATTTGGCAACCGGCAATGTAATTAGCATGCCGAATATTACTTGGAATGTGAATTGGAACGAAATCGCCAATAGATAAGACCATTTTACAATTTGGGCCCTAGTTAGAAGCAGAGCCTAAGGTGTAAATTATCGATAGTCCATATCTCGGAAACTATAAGAGATAATGCAATTTGGCAACCGGCAATGTAATTAGCATGCCGAATATTACTTGGAATGTGAATTGGAATGAAATCGCCAATAGATAAGAAAATTTTACAATTTGGGCCCAAGTTAGAAGCAGAGCCTAAGGTGTAAATTATCCATAGTCCATATCTCGGAAACTATAAGAGATAATGCAATTTGGCAACTGGCAATGTAATTAGCATGCCGAATACTACTTGGAATGTGAATTGGGACGAAATCGCCAATGGATAAGACCATTTTACAATTTGGGCCCAAGTTAGAAGCAGAGCCTAAGGTGTAAATTATCGATAGTCCATATCTCGGAAACTATAAGAGATAATGCAATTTGGCAACCGGCAATGTAATTAGCATGCCGAATACTACTTGGAATGTGAATTGGAACGAAATCGCCAATAGATAAGACCATTTTACAGTTTGGGCCCAAGTTAGAAGCAGAGCCTAAGGTTAAAAATAATCGATAGTCCATATCTCGGAAACTATAAGAGTTAATGCAATTTGGGAACCGGCATTGTAATTAGCATGCCGAATATTACTTGGAATGTGAATTGGAACGAAATCGCCAATAGATAAGACCATTTTACAATTTGGGCCCAAGTTAGAAGCAGAGCCTAAGGTGTAAATTATCGATAGTCCATATCTCGGAAACTATAAGAGATAATGCAACTTGGCCACCGGCAATGTAATTAGCATGTCGAATATTACTTGGAATGTGAATTGGAACGAAATCGCCAATAGATAAGACCATTTTACAATTTGGGCCCAAGTTAGAGCAGAGCCTAAGGTGTAAATTATCGATAGTCCATATCTCGGGAACTATAAGAGATAATGCAATTTGGCAACCGGCAATGTAATTAGCATGCCGAATATTACTTGGAATGTGAATTGGAACGAAATCGCCAATAGATAAGACCATTTTACAATTTGGGACCAAGTTAGAAGCAGAGCCTAAGGTGTAAATTATCCATAGTCCATATCTCGGAAACTATAAGAGATAATGCAATTTGGCAACCGGCAAGGTAATTAGCATGCCGAATATTACTTGGAATGTGAATTGGAACGAAATCGCCAATAGATAAGACCATTTTACAATTTGGGCCCAAGTTAGAAGCAGAGCCTAAGGTGTAAATTATGGATAGTCCATATCTCGGAAACTATAAGAGATAATGCAATTTCGCAACCGGCAATGTAATTAGCATGCCGAATATTACTTGGAGTGTGAATTGGAAAGAAATCGCCAATAGATAAGACCATTTTACAATTTGGGCCCAAGTTAGAAGCAGAGCCTAAGATGTAAATTATCGATAGTCCGTATCTCGGAAACTATAAGAGATAATGCAATTTGGCAACCGGCAATGTAATTAGCATGCCGAATATTACTTGGAATGTGAATTGGAACGAAATCGCCAATAGATAAGACCATATTACAATTTGGGCCCAAGTTAGAAGCAGAGCCTAAGGTGTAAATTATCGATAGTCCATATCTCGGAAACTATAAGAGATAATGCAATTTGGCAACAGGCAATGTAATTAGCATGCCGAATATTACTTGGAATGTGAATTGGAACGAAATCGCCAATAGATAAGACCATTTTACAATTTGGGCCCAAGTTAGAAGCAGAGCCTAAGGTGTAAATTATCGATAGTCCATATCTCGGAAACTATAAGAGATAATGCAGTTTCGCAACCGGCAAAGTAATTAGCATGCCGAATATTACTTGGAATGTGAATTGGGACGAAATCGCCAATAGATAAGACCATTTTACAATTTGGGCCCAAGTTAGAAGCAGAGCCTAAGGTGTAAATTATCGATAGTCCATATCTCGGAAACTATAAGAGATAATGCAATTTGGCAACCGGCAATGTAATTAGCATGCCGAATATTACTTGGAATGTGAATTGGAACGAAATCGCCAATAGATAAGACCATTTTACAATTTGGGCCCAAGTTAGAAGCAGAGCCTAAGGTGTAAATTATCGATAGTCCATATCTCGGAAACTATAAGAGATAATGCAATTTGGCAACCGGCAATGTAATTAGCATGCCGAATACCACTTGTAATGTGAATTGGAACGAAATCGCCAATAGATAAGACCATTTTACAATTTGGGCCCAAGTTAGAAGCAGAGCCTAAGGTGTAAATTATCGATAGTCCATATCTCGGAAACTATAAGAGATAATTCAATTTGGCAACCGGCAATGTAATTAGCATGCCGAATATTACTTGGAATGTGAATTGGAACGAAATCGCCAATAGATAAGACCATTTTAAAATTTGGGCCCAAGTTAGAAGCAGAGCCTAAGGTGTAAATTATCGATAGTCCATATCTCGGAAACTATAAGAGATAATGCAATTTGGCAACCGGCAATGTAATCAGCATGCCGAATATTACTTGGAATGTGAATTGGAACGAAATCGCCAATAGATAAGACGATTTTACAATTTGGGCCCAAGTTAGAAGCAGAGCCTAAGGTGTAAATTACCGATAGTCCATATCTCGGAAACTATAAGAGATAATACAATTTGGCAACCGGCAATGTAATTAGCATGCCGAATATTACTTGGAATGTGAATTGGAACGAAATCGCCAATAGATAAGACCGTTTTACAATTTGGCCCCAAGTTAGAAGCAGAGCCTAAGGTGTAAATTATCGATAGTCCATATCTCGGAAACTATAAGAGATAATGCAATTTGGCAACCGGCAATGTAATTAGCATGCCGAATATTACTTGGAATGTGAATTGGAATGAAATCGCCAATAGATAAGACCATTTTACAATTTGGGCCCAAGTTAGAAGCAGAACCTAAGGTGTAAATTATCGATAGTCCATATCTCGGAAACTATAAGAGATAATGCAATTTGGCAACCGGCAATGTAATTAGCATGCCGAATATTACTTGGAATGTGAATTGGAACGAAATCGCCAATAGATAAGACCGTTTTACAATTTGGCCCCAAGTTAGAAGCAGAGCCTAAGGTGTAAATTATCGATAGTCCATATCTCGGAAACTATAAGAGATAATGCAATTTGGCAACCGGCAATGTAATTAGCATGCCGAATATTACTTGGAATGTGAATTGGAATGAAATCGCCAATAGATAAGACCATTTTACAATTTGGGCCCAAGTTAGAAGCAGAACCTAAGGTGTAAATTATCGATAGTCCATATCTCGGAAACTATAAGAGATAATGCAATTTGTCAACCGGCAATGTAACTAGCATGCCGAATACTACTTGGAATGTGAATTGGAACGAAATCGCCAATAGATAAGACCATTTTACAGTTTGGGCCCAAGTTAGAAGCAGAGCCTAAGGTTAAAAATAATCGATAGTCCATATCTCGGAAACTATAAGAGATAATGCAATTTGGGAACCGGCAATGTAATTAGCATGATGAATATTACTTGGAATGTGAATTGGAACGAAATCGCCAATAGATAAGACCATTTTACAATTTGGGCCCAAGTTAGAAGCAGAGCCTAAGGTGTAAATTATCGATAGTCCATATCTCGGAAACTATAAGAGATAATGCAACTTGGCCACTGGCAATGAAATTAGCATGCCGAATATTACTTGGAATGTGAATTGGAACGAAATCGCCAATAGGTAAGACCATTTTACAATTTTTGCCCAAGTTAGAAGCAGAGCCTAAGGTGTAAATTATCGATAGTCCATATCTCGGAAACTATAGGAGATAATTCAATTTGGCAACCGGCAATGTAATTAGCATGCCGAATATTACTTGGAATGTGAATTGTAACGAAATCGCTAATAGATAAGACCATTTTACAATTTGGGCCCAAGTTAGAAGCAGAGCCTAAGGTGTAAATTATCGATAGTCCATATCTCGGAAACTATAAGAGATAATGCAATTTGGCAACCGGCAATGTAATTAGCATGCCGAATATTACTTGGAATGTGAATTGGAACGAAATCGCCAATAGATAATTTACACCTTAGGCTCTGCTTCTAACTTGGGCCCAAATTGTAAAATGGTCTTATCTATTGGCGATTTCGTTCCAATTCACATTCCAAGTAATATTCGGCATGCTAATTACATTGCCGGTTGCTAAATTGCATTATCTCTTAGAGTTTCCGAGATATGGACTATCGATAATTTACATCTTAGGCTCTGCTTCTAACTTGGGCCCAAATTGTAAAATGGTCTTATCTATTGCCGATTTCGTTCCAATTCACATTCCAGGTAATATTCGGCATGCTAATTACATTGCCGGTTGCCAAATTGCATTATCTCTTATAGTTTCCGAGATATGGACTATCGATAATTTACACCTTAGGCTCTGCTTCTAACTTGGGCCCAAATAATAAAATGGTCTTATCTATTGGCGATTTCATTCCAATTCACATTCCAAGTAATATTCGGCATGCTAATTACATTGCCGGTTGCCAAATTGCATTATCTCTTATAGTTTCCGAGATATGGACTATCGATAATTTACACCTTAGGCTCTGCTTCTAACTTGGGCCCAAATTGTAAAATCGCCTTATCTATTGGCGATTTCGTTCCAATTCACATTCCAAATAATATTCGGCATGCTAATTACATTGCCGGTTGCCAAATTGAATTATCTCTTATAGTTTCCGAGATATGGACTATCGATAATTTACACCTTAGGCTCTGCTTCTAACTTGGGCCCAAATTGTAAAATGGTCTTATCTATTGGCGATTTCATTCCAATTCACATTCCAAGTAATATTCGGCATGCTAATTACATTGCCGGTTGCCAAATTGCATTATCTCTTATAGTTTCCGAGATATGGACTATCGATAATTTACACCTTAGGCTCTGCTTCTAACTTGGGCCCAAATTGTAAAATGGTCTTATCTATTGGCGATTTCGTTCCAATTCACATTCCAAGGAATATTCGGCATGCTAATTACATTGCCGGTTGCCAAATTGCATTATCTCTTATAGTTTCCGAGATATGGACTATCGGTAATTTACACCTTTGGCTCTGCTTCTAACTTGGGCCCAAATTGTAAAATGGTCTTATCTATTGGCGATTTCGTTCCAATTCACATTCCAAGTAATATTCGACATGCTAATTACATTGCCGGTTGCCAAATTGCATTATCTCTTATAGTTTCCGAGATATGGACTATCGATAATTTACACCTTAGGCTCTGCTTCTAACTTGGGCCCAAATTGTAAAATGGTCTTATCTATTGGCGATTTCGTTCCAATTCACATTCCAAGTAATATTCGGCATGTTAATTAAATTGCCGGTTGCCAAATTGCATTATCTCTTATAGTTTCCGAGATATGGACTATCGATAAATTACACCTTAGGCTCTGCTTCTAACTTGGGCCCAAATTGTAAAATGGTCTTACCTATTGGCCATTTCGTTCCAATTCACATTCCAAGTAATATTCGGCATGTTAATTAAATTGCCGGTTGCCAAATTGCATTATCTCTTATAGTTTCCGAGATATGGACTATCGATAATTTACACCTTAGGCTCTGCTTCTAACTTGGGCCCAAATTGTAAAATTGTCTTATCTATTGGCGATTTCGTTCCAATTCACATTCCAAGTAATATTCGGCATGCTAATTACATTGCCGGTTGCCAAATTGCATTATCTCTTATAGTTTCCGAGATATGGACTATCGATAATTTACACCTTATACTCTGCTTCTAACTTGGGCCCAAATTGTAATATGGTCTTATCTATTGGCGATTTCGTTCCAATTCACATTCCAAGTAATATTCGGCATGCTAATTACATTGCCGGTTGCCAAATTGCATTATCTCTTATAGTTTCCGACATCGTCTTTCCTAAATCGTCTTATCTATTGGCGATTTCGTTCCAATTCACATTCCAAATTGTGAATGTGAATTGGAACGAAATCGCTAATAGATAAGACCATTTTACAATTTGGGCCCAAGTTAGAAGCAAAGCCTAAGGTGTAAATTATTGATAGTCCATATCTCGGAAACTATAAGAAATAATGCAATTTCGCAACCGGCAATGTAATTAGCATGCCGAATATTACTTGGAGTGTGAATTGGAACGAAATCGCCAATAGATAAGACCATTTTACAATTTGGGCCCAAGTTAGAAGCAGAGCCTAAGGTGTAAATTATCGATAGTCCGTATCTCGGAAACTATAAGAGATAATGCAATTTGGCAACCGGCAATGTAATTAGCATGCCGAATATTACATGGAATGTGAATTGGAACGAAATCGTCAATAGATAAGACCATTTTACAATTTGGGCCCAAGTTAGAAGCAGAGCCTAAGGTGTAAATTATCGATAGTCCATATCTCGGAAACTATAAGAGATAATGCAATTTGGCAACCGGCAATGTAATTAGCATGCCGAATATTACTTGGAATGTGAATTGGAACGAAATCGCCAATAGATAAGACCATTTTACAATTTGGGCCCAAGTTAGAAGCAGAGCCTAAGGTGTAAATTATCGATAGTCCATATTTCGGAAACTATAAGAGATAATGCAATTTGGCAACCGGCAATGTAATTAGCATGCCGAATATTACTTGGAATGTGAATTGGAACGAAATCGCCAATAGATAAGACCATTTTACAATTTGGGCCCAAGTTAGAAGCAGAGCCTAAGGTGTAAATTATCGATAGTCCATATCTCGGAAACTATAAGAGATAATGCATTTTGGCAACCGGCAATGTAATTAGCATGCCGAATATTACTTGGAATGTGAATTGGAACGAAATCGCCAATAGATAAGACCATATTACAATTTGGGCCCAAGTTAGAAGCAGTGCCTAAGGTGTAAATTATCGATAGTCCATATCTCGGAAACTATAAGAGATAATGCAATTTGGCAACCGGCAATGTAATTAGTATGCCGAATATTACTTGGAATGTGAATTGGAACGAAATCGCCAATAGATAAGACCATTTTACAATTTGGGCCCAAGTTAGAAGCAGAGCCTAAGGTGTAAATTATCGATAGTCCATATCTCGGAAACTATAAGAGATAATGCAATTTGGCAACCGGCAATGTAATTAGCATGCCGAATATTACTTGGAATGTGAATTGGAACGAAATCGCCAATAGGTAAGACCATTTTACAATTTGGGCCCAAGTTAGAAGCAGAGCCTAAGGTGTAAATTATCGATAGTCCATATCTCGGAAACTATAAGAGATAATTCAATTTGGCCACCGGCAATCTATTTAGCATGCCGAATATTACTTGGAATGTGAATTGGAACGAAATCGCCAATAGATAAGACCATTTTACAATTTGGGCCCAAGTTAGAAGCAGAGCCTAAGGTGTAAATTATCGATAGTCCATATCTCGGAAACTATAAGAGATAATGCAATTTGGCAACCGGCAATGTAATTAGCATGCCGAATATTACTTGGAATGTGAATTGGAACGAAATCGCCAATAGATAAGGCCATTTTACAATTTGGGCCCAAGTTAGAAGCAGAGCCTAAGGTGTAAATTATCGATAGTCCATTTCTCGGAAACTATAAGAGATAATGCAATTTGGCAACCGGCAATGTAATTAGCATGCCGAATATTACTTGGAATGTGAATTGGAACGAAATCGCCAATAGATAAGACCATTTTACAATTTGGGCCCAAGTTAGAAGCAGAGCCTAAGGTGTAAATTATCGATAGTCCATATCTCGGAAACTAAAAGAGATAATGCAATTTGGCAACCGGCAATGTAATTAGCATGCCGAATATTACTTGGAATGTGAATTGGGACGAAATCGCCAATAGATAAGACCATTTTACAATTTGGGCCCAAGTTAGAAGCAGAGCCTAAGGTGTAAATTATCGATAGTCCATATCTCGGAAACTATAAGAGATAATGCAATTTGGCAACCGGCAATGTAATTAGCATGCCGAATATTACTTGGAATGTGAATTGGAACGAAATCGCCAATAGATAAGACCATTTTAAAATTTGGGCCCAAGTTAGAAGCAGAGCCTAAGGTGTAAATTATCGATAGTCCATATCTCGGAAACTATAAGAGATAATGCAATTTGGCAACCGGCAATGTAATTAGCATGCCGAATACCACTTGGAATATGAATTGGAACGAAATCGCCAATAGATAAGACCATTTTACAATTTGGGCCCAAGTTAAAAGCAGAGCCTAAGGTGTAAATTATCGATAGTCCATATCTCGGAAACTATAAGAGATAATTCAATTTGGCAACCGGCAATGTAATTAGCATGCCGAATATTACTTGGAATGTGAATTGGAACGAAATCGCCAATAGATAAGACCATTTTACAATTTGGGCCCCCGTTAGAAGCAGAGCCTAAGGTGTAAATTATCGATAGTCCATATCTCGGAAACTATAAGAGATAATGCAATTTGGCAACCGGCAATGTAATTAGCATGCCGAATATTACTTGGAATGTGAATTGGAACGAAATCGCCAATAGATAAGACGATTTTACAATTTTGGCCCAAGTTAGAAGCAGAGCCTAAGGTGTAAATTACCGATAGTCCATATCTCGGAAACTATAAGAGATAATGCAATTTGGCAACCGGCAATGTAATTAGCATGCCGAATATTACTTGGAATGTGAATTGAAACGAAATCGCCAATAGATAAGACCATTTTACAATTTGGGCCCAAGTTAGAAGCAGAGCCTAAGGTGTAAATTATCGATAGTCCATATCTCGGAAACTATAAGAGATAATGCAATTTGGCAACCGGCAATGTAATTAGCATGCCGAATATTACTTGGAATGTGAATTGGAATGAAATCGCCAATAGATAAGACCATTTTACAATTTGGGCCCAAGTTAGAAGCAGAGCCTAAGGTGTAAATTATCGATAGTCCATATCTCGGAAACTATAAGAGATAATGCAATTTGGCAACCGGCAATGTAATTAGCATGCCGAATATTACTTGGAATGTGAATTGGAACGAAATCGCCAATAGATAAGACGATTTTACAATTTGGGCCCA
Source organism: Rhynchophorus ferrugineus (assembly GCF_030347505.1). Lineage (NCBI taxonomy): Eukaryota > Metazoa > Arthropoda > Insecta > Coleoptera > Curculionidae > Rhynchophorus > Rhynchophorus ferrugineus. The sequence goes on along the minus strand of NW_027472801.1, from coordinate 104,546 downwards.
AGTTAGAAACGGAGCCTAAGGTGTAAATTACCGATAGTCCATATCTCGGAAACTATAAGAGATAATGCAATTTGGCAACCTTCAATGTAATTAGCATGCCGAATATTACTTGGAATGTGAATTGGAACGAAATCGCCAATAGATAAGACCATTTTACAATTTGGGCCCAAGTTAGAAGCAGAGCCTAAGGTGTAAATTATCGATAGTCCATATCTCGGAAACTATAAGAGATAATGCAATTTGGCAACCGGCAATGTTATTAGCATGCCGAATATTACTTGGAATGTGAATTGGAATGAAATCGCCAATAGATAAGACCATTTTACAATTTGGGCCCAAGTTAGAAGCAGAGCCTAAGGTGTAAATTATCCATAGTCCATATCTCGGAAACTATAAGAGATAATGCAATTTGGCAACTGGCAATGTAATTAGCATGCCGAATATTACTTGGAATGTGAATTGGGACGAAATCGCCAATAGATAAGACCATTTTACAATTTGGGCCCAAGTTAGAAGCAGAGCCTAAGGTGTAAATTATCGATAGTCCATATCTCGGAAACTATAAGAGATAATGCAATTTGGCAACCGGCAATGTAATTAGCATGCCGAATATTACTTGGAATGTGAATTGGAATGAAATCGCCAATAGATAAGACCATTTTACAATTTGGGCCCAAGTTAGAAGCAGAGCCTAAGGTGTAAATTATCCATAGTCCATATCTCGAAAACTATAAGAGATAATGCAATTTGGCAACCGGCAATGTAATTAGCATGCCGAATATTACTTGGAATGTGAATTGGAACGAAATCGCCAATAGATAAGACGATTTTACAATTTGGGCCCAAGTTAGAAGCGGAGCCTAAGGTGTAAATTACCGATAGTCCATATCTCGGAAACTATAAGAGATAATGCAATTTGGCAACCTTCAATGTAATTAGCATGCCGAATATTACTTGGAATGTGAATTGGAACGAAATCGCCAATAGATAAGACCATTTTACAATTTGGGCCCAAGTTAGAAGCAGAGCCTAAGGTGTAAATTATCGATAGTCCATATCTCGGAAACTATAAGAGATAATGCAATTTGGCAACCGGCAATGTTATTAGCATGCCGAATATTACTTGGAATGTGAATTGGAATGAAATCGCCAATAGATAAGACCATTTTACAATTTGGGCCCAAGTTAGAAGCAGAGCCTAAGGTGTAAATTATCCATAGTCCATATCTCGGAAACTATAAGAGATAATGCAATTTGGCAACTGGCAATGTAATTAGCATGCCGAATATTACTTGGAATGTGAATTGGGACGAAATCGCCAATAGATAAGACCATTTTACAATTTGGGCCCAAGTTAGAAGCAGAGCCTGAGGTGTAAATTATCGATAGTCCATATCTCGGAAACTATAAGAGATAATGCAATTTGGCAACCGGCAATGTAATTAGCATGCCGAATATTACTTGGAATGTGAATTGGAATGAAATCGCCAATAGATAAGACCATTTTACAATTTGGGCCCAAGTTAGAAGCAGAGCCTAAGGTGTAAATTATCCATAGTCCATATCTCGAAAACTATAAGAGATGATGCAATTTGGCAACTGGCAATGTAATTAGCATGCCGAATATTACTTGGAATGTGAATTGGGACGAAATCGCCAATAGATAAGACCATTTTACAATTTGGGCCCAAGTTAGAAGCAGAGCCTAAGGTGTAAATTATCGATAGTCCATATCTCGGAAACTATAAGAGATAATGCAATTTGGCAACCGGCAATGTAATTAGCATGCCGAATACTACTTGGAATGTGAATTGGAACGAAATCGCCAATAGATAAGACCATTTTACAGTTTGGGCCCAAGTTAGAAGCAGAGCCTAAGGTTAAAAATAATCGATAGTCCATATCTCGGAAACTATAAGAGATAATGCAATTTGGGAACCGGCAATGTAATTAGCATGCCGAATATTTCTTGGAATGTGAATTGGAACGAAATCGCCAATAGATAAGACCATTTTACAATTTGGGCCCAAGCTAGAAGCAGAGCCTAAGGTGTAAATTATCGATAGTCCGTATCTCGGAAACTATAAGAGATAATTCAATTTGGCAACCGGCAATGTAATTAGCATGCCGAATATTACTTGGAATGTGAATTGGAACGAAATCGCCAATAGATAAGACCATTTTACAATTTGGGCCCAAGTTAGAAGCAGAGCCTAAGGTGTAAATTATCCATAGTCCATATCTCGAAAACTATAAGAGATAATGCAATTTGGCAACCGGCAATGTAATTAGCATGCCGAATATTACTTGGAATGTGAATTGGAACGAAATCGCCAATAGATAAGACCATTTTACAATTTGGGCCCAAGTTAGAAGCAGAGCCTAAGGTGTAAATTATCCATAGTCCATATCTCGGAAACTATAAGAGATAATGCAATTTGGCAACTGGCAATGTAATTAGCATGCCGAATATTACTTGGAATGTGAATTGGGACGAAATCGCCAATAGATAAGACCATTTTACAATTTGGGCCCAAGTTAGAAGCAGAGCCTAAGGTGTAAATTATCGATAGTCCATATCTCGGAAACTATAAGAGATAATGCAATTTGGCAACCGGCAATGTAATTAGCATGCCGAATATTACTTGGAATGTGAATTGGAATGAAATCGCCAATAGATAAGACCATTTTACAATTTGGGCCCAAGTTAGAAGCAGAGCCTAAGGTGTAAATTATCCATAGTCCATATCTCGAAAACTATAAGAGATAATGCAATTTGGCAACCGGCAATGTAATTAGCATGCCGAATATTACTTGGAATGTGAATTGGAACGAAATCGCCAATAGATAAGACGATTTTACAATTTGGGCCCAAGTTAGAAGCGGAGCCTAAGGTGTAAATTACCGATAGTCCATATCTCGGAAACTATAAGAGATAATGCAATTTGGCAACCTTCAATGTAATTAGCATGCCGAATATTACTTGGAATGTGAATTGGAACGAAATCGCCAATAGATAAGACCATTTTACAATTTGGGCCCAAGTTAGAAGCAGAGCCTAAGGTGTAAATTATCGATAGTCCATATCTCGGAAACTATAAGAGATAATGCAATTTGGCAACCGGCAATGTTATTAGCATGCCGAATATTACTTGGAATGTGAATTGGAATGAAATCGCCAATAGATAAGACCATTTTACAATTTGGGCCCAAGTTAGAAGCAGAGCCTAAGGTGTAAATTATCCATAGTCCATATCTCGGAAACTATAAGAGATAATGCAATTTGGCAACTGGCAATGTAATTAGCATGCCGAATATTACTTGGAATGTGAATTGGGACGAAATCGCCAATAGATAAGACCATTTTACAATTTGGGCCCAAGTTAGAAGCAGAGCCTGAGGTGTAAATTATCGATAGTCCATATCTCGGAAACTATAAGAGATAATGCAATTTGGCAACCGGCAATGTAATTAGCATGCCGAATATTACTTGGAATGTGAATTGGAATGAAATCGCCAATAGATAAGACCATTTTACAATTTGGGCCCAAGTTAGAAGCAGAGCCTAAGGTGTAAATTATCCATAGTCCATATCTCGAAAACTATAAGAGATGATGCAATTTGGCAACTGGCAATGTAATTAGCATGCCGAATATTACTTGGAATGTGAATTGGGACGAAATCGCCAATAGATAAGACCATTTTACAATTTGGGCCCAAGTTAGAAGCAGAGCCTAAGGTGTAAATTATCGATAGTCCATATCTCGGAAACTATAAGAGATAATGCAATTTGGCAACCGGCAATGTAATTAGCATGCCGAATACTACTTGGAATGTGAATTGGAACGAAATCGCCAATAGATAAGACCATTTTACAGTTTGGGCCCAAGTTAGAAGCAGAGCCTAAGGTTAAAAATAATCGATAGTCCATATCTCGGAAACTATAAGAGATAATGCAATTTGGGAACCGGCAATGTAATTAGCATGCCGAATATTTCTTGGAATGTGAATTGGAACGAAATCGCCAATAGATAAGACCATTTTACAATTTGGGCCCAAGTTAGAAGCAGAGCCTAAGGTGTAAATTATCGATAGTCCGTATCTCGGAAACTATAAGAGATAATTCAATTTGGCAACCGGCAATGTAATTAGCATGCCGAATATTACTTGGAATGTGAATTGGAACGAAATCGCCAATAGATAAGACCATTTTACAATTTGGGCCCAAGTTAGAAGCAGAGCCTAAGGTGTAAATTATCGATAGTCCATATCTCGGAAACTATAAGAGATAATGCAATTTGGCAACCGGCAATGTAATTAGCATGCCGAATATTACTTGGAATGTGAATTGGAACGAAATCGCCAATAGATAAGACGATTTTACAATTTTGGCCCAAGTTAGAGGCAGAGCCTAAGGTGTAAATTACCGATAGTTCATATCTCGGAAACTATAAGAGATAATGCAATTTGGCAACCGGCAATGTAATTAGCATGCCGAATATTACTTGGAATGTGAATTGGAACGAAATCGCCAATAGATAAGACCATTTTACAATTTGGGCCCAAGTTAGAAGCAGAGCCTAAGGTGTAAATTATCGATAGTCCATATCTCGGAAACTATAAGAGATAATGCAATTTGGCAACCGGCAATGTAATTAGCATGCCGAATATTACTTGGAATGTGAATTGGAATGAAATCGCCAATAGATAAGACCATTTTACAATTTGGGCCCTAGTTAGAAGCAGAGCCTAAGGTGTAAATTATCGATAGTCCATATCTCGGAAACTATAAGAGATAATGCAATTTGGCAACCGGCAATGTAATTAGCATGCCGAATATTACTTGGAATGTGATTTGGAACGAAATCGCCAATAGATAAGACGATTTTACAATTTGGGCCCAAGTTAGAAGCGGAGCCTAAGGTGTAAATTACCGATAGTCCATATCTCGGAAACTATAAGAGATAATGCAATTTGGCAACCGGCAATGTAATTAGCATGCCGAATATTACTTGGAATGTGAATTGGAACGAAATCGCCAATAGATAAGACCATTTTACAATTTGGGCCCAAGTTAGAAGCAGAGCCTAAGGTGTAAATTATCGATAGTCCATATCTCGGAAACTATAAGAGATAATGCAATTTGGCAACCGGCAATGTTATTAGCATGCCGAATATTACTTGGAATGTGAATTGGAATGAAATCGCCAATAGATAAGACCATTTTACAATTTGGGCCCAAGTTAGAAGCAGAGCCTAAGGTGTAAATTATCCATAGTCCATATCTCGGAAACTATAAGAGATAATGCAATTTGGCAACTGGCAATGTAATTAGCATGCCGAATATTACTTGGAATGTGAATTGGGACGAAATCGCCAATAGATAAGACCATTTTACAATTTGGGCCCAAGTTAGAAGCAGAGCCTAAGGTGTAAATTATCGATAGTCCATATCTCGGAAACTATAAGAGATAATGCAATTTGGCAACCGGCAATGTAATTAGCATGCCGAATATTACTTGGAATGTGAATTGGAATGAAATCGCCAATAGATAAGACCATTTTACAATTTGGGCCCAAGTTAGAAGCAGAGCCTAAGGTGTAAATTATCCATAGTCCATATCTCGAAAACTATAAGAGATAATGCAATTTGGCAACTGGCAATGTAATTAGCATGCCGAATATTACTTGGAATGTGAATTGGGACGAAATCGCCAATAGATAAGACCATTTTACAATTTGGGCCCAAGTTAGAAGCAGAGCCTAAGGTGTAAATTATCGATAGTCCATATCTCGGAAACTATAAGAGATAATGCAATTTGGCAACCGGCAATGTAATTAGCATGCCGAATACTACTTGGAATGTGAATTGGAACGAAATCGCCAATAGATAAGACCATTTTACAGTTTGGGCCCAAGTTAGAAGCAGAGCCTAAGGTTAAAAATAATCGATAGTCCATATCTCGGAAACTATAAGAGATAATGCAATTTGGGAACCGGCAATGTAATTAGCATGCCGAATATTTCTTGGAATGTGAATTGGAACGAAATCGCCAATAGATAAGACCATTTTACAATTTGGGCCCAAGTTAGAAGCAGAGCCTAAGGTGTAAATTATCGATAGTCCGTATCTCGGAAACTATAAGAGATAATTCAATTTGGCAACCGGCAATGTAATTAGCATGCCGAATATTACTTGGAATGTGAATTGGAACGAAATCGCCAATAGATAAGACCATTTTACAATTTGGGCCCAAGTTAGAAGCAGAGCCTAAGGTGTAAATTATCGATAGTCCATATCTCGGAAACTATAAGAGATAATGCAATTTGGCAACCGGCAATGTAATTAGCATGCCGAATATTACTTGGAATGTGAATTGGAACGAAATCGCCAATAGATAAGACGATTTTACAATTTTGGCCCAAGTTAGAGGCAGAGCCTAAGGTGTAAATTACCGATAGTTCATATCTCGGAAACTATAAGAGATAATGCAATTTGGCAACCGGCAATGTAATTAGCATGCCGAATATTACTTGGAATGTGAATTGGAACGAAATCGCCAATAGATAAGACCATTTTACAATTTGGGCCCAAGTTAGAAGCAGAGCCTAAGGTGTAAATTATCGATAGTCCATATCTCGGAAACTATAAGAGATAATGCAATTTGGCAACCGGCAATGTAATTAGCATGCCGAATATTACTTGGAATGTGAATTGGAATGAAATCGCCAATAGATAAGACCATTTTACAATTTGGGCCCTAGTTAGAAGCAGAGCCTAAGGTGTAAATTATCGATAGTCCATATCTCGGAAACTATAAGAGATAATGCAATTTGGCAACCGGCAATGTAATTAGCATGCCGAATATTACTTGGAATGTGATTTGGAACGAAATCGCCAATAGATAAGACGATTTTACAATTTGGGCCCAAGTTAGAAGCGGAGCCTAAGGTGTAAATTACCGATAGTCCATATCTCGGAAACTATAAGAGATAATGCAATTTGGCAACCGGCAATGTAATTAGCATGCCGAATATTACTTGGAATGTGAATTGGAACGAAATCGCCAATAGATAAGACCATTTTACAATTTGGGCCCAAGTTAGAAGCAGAGCCTAAGGTGTAAATTATCGATAGTCCATATCTCGGAAACTATAAGAGATAATGCAATTTGGCAACCGGCAATGTTATTAGCATGCCGAATATTACTTGGAATGTGAATTGGAATGAAATCGCCAATAGATAAGACCATTTTACAATTTGGGCCCAAGTTAGAAGCAGAGCCTAAGGTGTAAATTATCCATAGTCCATATCTCGGAAACTATAAGAGATAATGCAATTTGGCAACTGGCAATGTAATTAGCATGCCGAATATTACTTGGAATGTGAATTGGGACGAAATCGCCAATAGATAAGACCATTTTACAATTTGGGCCCAAGTTAGAAGCAGAGCCTAAGGTGTAAATTATCGATAGTCCATATCTCGGAAACTATAAGAGATAATGCAATTTGGCAACCGGCAATGTAATTAGCATGCCGAATATTACTTGGAATGTGAATTGGAATGAAATCGCCAATAGATAAGACCATTTTACAATTTGGGCCCAAGTTAGAAGCAGAGCCTAAGGTGTAAATTATCCATAGTCCATATCTCGAAAACTATAAGAGATAATGCAATTTGGCAACTGGCAATGTAATTAGCATGCCGAATATTACTTGGAATGTGAATTGGGACGAAATCGCCAATAGATAAGACCATTTTACAATTTGGGCCCAAGTTAGAAGCAGAGCCTAAGGTGTAAATTATCGATAGTCCATATCTCGGAAACTATAAGAGATAATGCAATTTGGCAACCGGCAATGTAATTAGCATGCCGAATACTACTTGGAATGTGAATTGGAACGAAATCGCCAATAGATAAGACCATTTTACAGTTTGGGCCCAAGTTAGAAGCAGAGCCTAAGGTTAAAAATAATCGATAGTCCATATCTCGGAAACTATAAGAGATAATGCAATTTGGGAACCGGCAATGTAATTAGCATGCCGAATATTTCTTGGAATGTGAATTGGAACGAAATCGCCAATAGATAAGACCATTTTACAATTTGGGCCCAAGTTAGAAGCAGAGCCTAAGGTGTAAATTATCGATAGTCCATATCTCGGAAACTATAAGAGATAATGCAACTTGGCCACCGGCAATGTAATTAGCATGCCGAATATTACTTGGAATGTGAATTGGAACGAAATCGCCAATAGGTAAGACCATTTTACAATTTGGGCCCAAGTTAGAAGCAGAGCCTAAGGTGTAAATTATCGATAGTCCATTTCTCGGAAACTATAAGAGATAATGCAATTTGGCAACCGGCAATGTAATTAGCATGCCGAATATTACTTGGAATGTGAATTGGAACGAAATCGCCAATAGATAAGACCATTTTACAATTTGGGCCCAAGTTAGAAGCAGAGCCTAAGGTGTAAATTATCGATAGTCCATATCTCGGAAACTATAAGAGATAATGCAACTTGGCCACTGGCAATGTAATTAGCATGCCGAATATTACTTGGAATGTGAATTGGAACGAAATCGCCAATAGGTAAGACCATTTTACAATTTGGGCCCAAGTTAGAAGCAGAGCCTAAGGTGTAAATTATCGATAGTCCATTTCTCGGAAACTATAAGAGATAATGCAATTTGGCAACCGGCAATGTAATTAGCATGCCGAATATTACTTGGAATGTGAATTGGAACGAAATCGCCAATAGATAAGACCATTTTACAATTTGGGCCCAAGTTAGAAGCAGAGCCTAAGGTGTAAATTATCGATAGTCCATATCTCGGAAACTAAAAGAGATAATGCAATTTGGCAACCGGCAATGTAATTAGCATGCCGAATATTACTTGGAATGTGAATTGGGACGAAATCGCCAATAGATAAGACCATTTTACAATTTGGGCCCAAGTTAGAAGCAGAGCCTAAGGTGTAAATTATCGATAGTCCATATCTCGGAAACTATAAGAGATAATGCAATTTGGCAACCGGCAATGTAATTAGCATGCCGAATATTACTTGGAATGTGAATTGGAACGAAATCGCCAATAGATAAGACCATTTTACAATTTGGGCCCAAGTTAGAAGCAGAGCCTAAGGTGTAAATTATCGATAGTCCATATCTCGGAAACTATAAGAGATAATGCAATTTGGCAACCGGCAATGTAATTAGCATGCCGAATACCACTTGGAATATGAATTGGAACGAAATCGCCAATAGATAAGACCATTTTACAATTTGGGCCCAAGTTAAAAGCAGAGCCTAAGGTGTAAATTATCGATAGTCCATATCTCGGAAACTATAAGAGATAATTCAATTTGGCAACCGGCAATGTAATTAGCATGCCGAATATTACTTGGAATGTGAATTGGAACGAAATCGCCAATAGATAAGACCATTTTACAATTTGGGCCCCCGTTAGAAGCAGAGCCTAAGGTGTAAATAATCGATAGTCCATATCTCGGAAACTATAAGAGATAATGCAATTTGGCAACCGGCAATGTAATTAGCATGCCGAATATTACTTGGAATGTGAATTGGAACGAAATCGCCAATAGATAAGACGATTTTACAATTTTGGCCCAAGTTAGAAGCAGAGCCTAAGGTGTAAATTACCGATAGTCCATATCTCGGAAACTATAAGAGATAATGCAATTTGGCAACCGGCAATGTAATTAGCATGCCGAATATTACTTGGAATGTGAATTGAAACGAAATCGCCAATAGATAAGACCATTTTACAATTTGGGCCCAAGTTAGAAGCAGAGCCTAAGGTATAAATTATCGATAGTCCATATCTCGGAAACTATAAGAGATAATGCAATTTGGCAACCGGCAATGTAATTAGCATGCCGAATATTACTTGGAATGTGAATTGGAATGAAATCGCCAATAGATAAGACCATTTTACAATTTGGGCCCAAGTTAGAAGCAGAGCCTAAGGTGTAAATTATCGATAGTCCATATCTCGGAAACTATAAGAGATAATGCAATTTGGCAACCGGCAATGTAATTAGCATGCCGAATATTACTTGGAATGTGAATTGGAACGAAATCGCCAATATATAAGACGATTTTACAATTTGGGCCCAAGTTAGAAGCGGAGCCTAAGGTGTAAATTACCGATAGTCCATATCTCGGAAACTATAAGAGATAATGCAATTTGGCAACCTTCAATGTAATTAGCATGCCGAATATTACTTGGAATATGAATTGGAACGAAATCGCCAATAGATAAGACCATTTTACAATTTGGGCCCAAGTTAGAAGCAGAGCCTAAGGTGTAAATTATCGATAGTCCATATCTCGGAAACTATAAGAGATAATGCAATTTGGCAACCGGCAATGTTATTAGCATGCCGAATATTACTTGGAATGTGAATTGGAATGAAATCGCCAATAGATAAGACCATTTTACAATTTGGGCCCAAGTTAGAAGCAGAGCCTAAGGTGTAAATTATCCATAGTCCATATCTCGGAAACTATAAGAGATAATGCAATTTGGCAACTGGCAATGTAATTAGCATGCCGAATATTACTTGGAATGTGAATTGGGACGAAATCGCCAATAGATAAGACCATTTTACAATTTGGGCCCAAGTTAGAAGCAGAGCCTAAGGTGTAAATTATCGATAGTCCATATCTCGGAAACTATAAGAGATAATGCAATTTGGCAACCGGCAATGTAATTAGCATGCCGAATATTACTTGGAATGTGAATTGGAATGAAATCGCCAATAGATAAGACCATTTTACAATTTGGGCCCAAGTTAGAAGCAGAGCCTAAGGTGTAAATTATCCATAGTCCATATCTCGAAAACTATAAGAGATGATGCAATTTGGCAACTGGCAATGTAATTAGCATGCCGAATATTACTTGGAATGTGAATTGGGACGAAATCGCCAATAGATAAGACCATTTTACAATTTGGGCCCAAGTTAGAAGCAGAGCCTAAGGTGTAAATTATCGATAGTCCATATCTCGGAAACTATAAGAGATAATGCAATTTGGCAACCGGCAATGTAATTAGCATGCCGAATATTACTTGGAATGTGAATTGGAATGAAATCGCCAATAGATAAGACCATTTTACAATTTGGGCCCTAGTTAGAAGCAGAGCCTAAGGTGTAAATTATCGATAGTCCATATCTCGGAAACTATAAGAGATAATGCAATTTGGCAACCGGCAATGTAATTAGCATGCCGAATATTACTTGGAATGTGATTTGGAACGAAATCGCCAATAGATAAGACGATTTTACAATTTTGGCCCAAGTTAGAGGCAGAGCCTAAGGTGTAAATTACCGATAGTTCATATCTCGGAAACTATAAGAGATAATGCAATTTGGCAACCGGCAATGTAATTAGCATGCCGAATATTACTTGGAATGTGAATTGGAACGAAATCGCCAATAGATAAGACCATTTTACAATTTGGGCCCAAGTTAGAAGCAGAGCCTAAGGTGTAAATTATCGATAGTCCATATCTCGGAAACTATAAGAGATAATGCAATTTGGCAACCGGCAATGTAATTAGCATGCCGAATATTACTTGGAATGTGAATTGGAATGAAATCGCCAATAGATAAGACCATTTTACAATTTGGGCCCTAGTTAGAAGCAGAGCCTAAGGTGTAAATTATCGATAGTCCATATCTCGGAAACTATAAGAGATAATGCAATTTGGCAACCGGCAATGTAATTAGCATGCCGAATATTACTTGGAATGTGATTTGGAACGAAATCGCCAATAGATAAGACGATTTTACAATTTGGGCCCAAGTTAGAAGCGGAGCCTAAGGTGTAAATTACCGATAGTCCATATCTCGGAAACTATAAGAGATAATGCAATTTGGCAACCGGCAATGTAATTAGCATGCCGAATATTACTTGGAATGTGAATTGGAACGAAATCGCCAATAGATAAGACCATTTTACAATTTGGGCCCAAGTTAGAAGCAGAGCCTAAGGTGTAAATTATCGATAGTCCATATCTCGGAAACTATAAGAGATAATGCAATTTGGCAACCGGCAATGTTATTAGCATGCCGAATATTACTTGGAATGTGAATTGGAATGAAATCGCCAATAGATAAGACCATTTTACAATTTGGGCCCAAGTTAGAAGCAGAGCCTAAGGTGTAAATTATCCATAGTCCATATCTCGGAAACTATAAGAGATAATGCAATTTGGCAACTGGCAATGTAATTAGCATGCCGAATATTACTTGGAATGTGAATTGGGACGAAATCGCCAATAGATAAGACCATTTTACAATTTGGGCCCAAGTTAGAAGCAGAGCCTAAGGTGTAAATTATCGATAGTCCATATCTCGGAAACTATAAGAGATAATGCAATTTGGCAACCGGCAATGTAATTAGCATGCCGAATATTACTTGGAATGTGAATTGGAATGAAATCGCCAATAGATAAGACCATTTTACAATTTGGGCCCAAGTTAGAAGCAGAGCCTAAGGTGTAAATTATCCATAGTCCATATCTCGAAAACTATAAGAGATAATGCAATTTGGCAACTGGCAATGTAATTAGCATGCCGAATATTACTTGGAATGTGAATTGGGACGAAATCGCCAATAGATAAGACCATTTTACAATTTGGGCCCAAGTTAGAAGCAGAGCCTAAGGTGTAAATTATCGATAGTCCATATCTCGGAAACTATAAGAGATAATGCAATTTGGCAACCGGCAATGTAATTAGCATGCCGAATACTACTTGGAATGTGAATTGGAACGAAATCGCCAATAGATAAGACCATTTTACAGTTTGGGCCCAAGTTAGAAGCAGAGCCTAAGGTTAAAAATAATCGATAGTCCATATCTCGGAAACTATAAGAGATAATGCAATTTGGGAACCGGCAATGTAATTAGCATGCCGAATATTTCTTGGAATGTGAATTGGAACGAAATCGCCAATAGATAAGACCATTTTACAATTTGGGCCCAAGTTAGAAGCAGAGCCTAAGGTGTAAATTATCGATAGTCCGTATCTCGGAAACTATAAGAGATAATTCAATTTGGCAACCGGCAATGTAATTAGCATGCCGAATATTACTTGGAATGTGAATTGGAACGAAATCGCCAATAGATAAGACCATTTTACAATTTGGGCCCAAGTTAGAAGCAGAGCCTAAGGTGTAAATTATCGATAGTCCATATCTCGGAAACTATAAGAGATAATGCAATTTGGCAACCGGCAATGTAATTAGCATGCCGAATATTACTTGGAATGTGAATTGGAACGAAATCGCCAATAGATAAGACGATTTTACAATTTTGGCCCAAGTTAGAGGCAGAGCCTAAGGTGTAAATTACCGATAGTTCATATCTCGGAAACTATAAGAGATAATGCAATTTGGCAACCGGCAATGTAATTAGCATGCCGAATATTACTTGGAATGTGAATTGGAACGAAATCGCCAATAGATAAGACCATTTTACAATTTGGGCCCAAGTTAGAAGCAGAGCCTAAGGTGTAAATTATCGATAGTCCATATCTCGGAAACTATAAGAGATAATGCAATTTGGCAACCGGCAATGTAATTAGCATGCCGAATATTACTTGGAATGTGAATTGGAATGAAATCGCCAATAGATAAGACCATTTTACAATTTGGGCCCTAGTTAGAAGCAGAGCCTAAGGTGTAAATTATCGATAGTCCATATCTCGGAAACTATAAGAGATAATGCAATTTGGCAACCGGCAATGTAATTAGCATGCCGAATATTACTTGGAATGTGATTTGGAACGAAATCGCCAATAGATAAGACGATTTTACAATTTGGGCCCAAGTTAGAAGCGGAGCCTAAGGTGTAAATTACCGATAGTCCATATCTCGGAAACTATAAGAGATAATGCAATTTGGCAACCGGCAATGTAATTAGCATGCCGAATATTACTTGGAATGTGAATTGGAACGAAATCGCCAATAGATAAGACCATTTTACAATTTGGGCCCAAGTTAGAAGCAGAGCCTAAGGTGTAAATTATCGATAGTCCATATCTCGGAAACTATAAGAGATAATGCAATTTGGCAACCGGCAATGTTATTAGCATGCCGAATATTACTTGGAATGTGAATTGGAATGAAATCGCCAATAGATAAGACCATTTTACAATTTGGGCCCAAGTTAGAAGCAGAGCCTAAGGTGTAAATTATCCATAGTCCATATCTCGGAAACTATAAGAGATAATGCAATTTGGCAACTGGCAATGTAATTAGCATGCCGAATATTACTTGGAATGTGAATTGGGACGAAATCGCCAATAGATAAGACCATTTTACAATTTGGGCCCAAGTTAGAAGCAGAGCCTAAGGTGTAAATTATCGATAGTCCATATCTCGGAAACTATAAGAGATAATGCAATTTGGCAACCGGCAATGTAATTAGCATGCCGAATATTACTTGGAATGTGAATTGGAATGAAATCGCCAATAGATAAGACCATTTTACAATTTGGGCCCAAGTTAGAAGCAGAGCCTAAGGTGTAAATTATCCATAGTCCATATCTCGAAAACTATAAGAGATAATGCAATTTGGCAACTGGCAATGTAATTAGCATGCCGAATATTACTTGGAATGTGAATTGGGACGAAATCGCCAATAGATAAGACCATTTTACAATTTGGGCCCAAGTTAGAAGCAGAGCCTAAGGTGTAAATTATCGATAGTCCATATCTCGGAAACTATAAGAGATAATGCAATTTGGCAACCGGCAATGTAATTAGCATGCCGAATACTACTTGGAATGTGAATTGGAACGAAATCGCCAATAGATAAGACCATTTTACAGTTTGGGCCCAAGTTAGAAGCAGAGCCTAAGGTTAAAAATAATCGATAGTCCATATCTCGGAAACTATAAGAGATAATGCAATTTGGGAACCGGCAATGTAATTAGCATGCCGAATATTTCTTGGAATGTGAATTGGAACGAAATCGCCAATAGATAAGACCATTTTACAATTTGGGCCCAAGTTAGAAGCAGAGCCTAAGGTGTAAATTATCGATAGTCCATATCTCGGAAACTATAAGAGATAATGCAACTTGGCCACCGGCAATGTAATTAGCATGCCGAATATTACTTGGAATGTGAATTGGAACGAAATCGCCAATAGGTAAGACCATTTTACAATTTGGGCCCAAGTTAGAAGCAGAGCCTAAGGTGTAAATTATCGATAGTCCATTTCTCGGAAACTATAAGAGATAATGCAATTTGGCAACCGGCAATGTAATTAGCATGCCGAATATTACTTGGAATGTGAATTGGAACGAAATCGCCAATAGATAAGACCATTTTACAATTTGGGCCCAAGTTAGAAGCAGAGCCTAAGGTGTAAATTATCGATAGTCCATATCTCGGAAACTATAAGAGATAATGCAACTTGGCCACTGGCAATGTAATTAGCATGCCGAATATTACTTGGAATGTGAATTGGAACGAAATCGCCAATAGGTAAGACCATTTTACAATTTGGGCCCAAGTTAGAAGCAGAGCCTAAGGTGTAAATTATCGATAGTCCATTTCTCGGAAACTATAAGAGATAATGCAATTTGGCAACCGGCAATGTAATTAGCATGCCGAATATTACTTGGAATGTGAATTGGAACGAAATCGCCAATAGATAAGACCATTTTACAATTTGGGCCCAAGTTAGAAGCAGAGCCTAAGGTGTAAATTATCGATAGTCCATATCTCGGAAACTAAAAGAGATAATGCAATTTGGCAACCGGCAATGTAATTAGCATGCCGAATATTACTTGGAATGTGAATTGGGACGAAATCGCCAATAGATAAGACCATTTTACAATTTGGGCCCAAGTTAGAAGCAGAGCCTAAGGTGTAAATTATCGATAGTCCATATCTCGGAAACTATAAGAGATAATGCAATTTGGCAACCGGCAATGTAATTAGCATGCCGAATATTACTTGGAATGTGAATTGGAACGAAATCGCCAATAGATAAGACCATTTTACAATTTGGGCCCAAGTTAGAAGCAGAGCCTAAGGTGTAAATTATCGATAGTCCATATCTCGGAAACTATAAGAGATAATGCAATTTGGCAACCGGCAATGTAATTAGCATGCCGAATACCACTTGGAATATGAATTGGAACGAAATCGCCAATAGATAAGACCATTTTACAATTTGGGCCCAAGTTAAAAGCAGAGCCTAAGGTGTAAATTATCGATAGTCCATATCTCGGAAACTATAAGAGATAATTCAATTTGGCAACCGGCAATGTAATTAGCATGCCGAATATTACTTGGAATGTGAATTGGAACGAAATCGCCAATAGATAAGACCATTTTACAATTTGGGCCCCCGTTAGAAGCAGAGCCTAAGGTGTAAATAATCGATAGTCCATATCTCGGAAACTATAAGAGATAATGCAATTTGGCAACCGGCAATGTAATTAGCATGCCGAATATTACTTGGAATGTGAATTGGAACGAAATCGCCAATAGATAAGACGATTTTACAATTTTGGCCCAAGTTAGAAGCAGAGCCTAAGGTGTAAATTACCGATAGTCCATATCTCGGAAACTATAAGAGATAATGCAATTTGGCAACCGGCAATGTAATTAGCATGCCGAATATTACTTGGAATGTGAATTGAAACGAAATCGCCAATAGATAAGACCATTTTACAATTTGGGCCCAAGTTAGAAGCAGAGCCTAAGGTGTAAATTATCGATAGTCCATATCTCGGAAACTATAAGAGATAATGCAATTTGGCAACCGGCAATGTAATTAGCATGCCGAATATTACTTGGAATGTGAATTGGAATGAAATCGCCAATAGATAAGACCATTTTACAATTTGGGCCCAAGTTAGAAGCAGAGCCTAAGGTGTAAATTATCGATAGTCCATATCTCGGAAACTATAAGAGATAATGCAATTTGGCAACCGGCAATGTAATTAGCATGCCGAATATTACTTGGAATGTGAATTGGAACGAAATCGCCAATATATAAGACGATTTTACAATTTGGGCCCAAGTTAGAAGCGGAGCCTAAGGTGTAAATTACCGATAGTCCATATCTCGGAAACTATAAGAGATAATGCAATTTGGCAACCTTCAATGTAATTAGCATGCCGAATATTACTTGGAATATGAATTGGAACGAAATCGCCAATAGATAAGACCATTTTACAATTTGGGCCCAAGTTAGAAGCAGAGCCTAAGGTGTAAATTATCGATAGTCCATATCTCGGAAACTATAAGAGATAATGCAATTTGGCAACCGGCAATGTTATTAGCATGCCGAATATTACTTGGAATGTGAATTGGAATGAAATCGCCAATAGATAAGACCATTTTACAATTTGGGCCCAAGTTAGAAGCAGAGCCTAAGGTGTAAATTATCCATAGTCCATATCTCGGAAACTATAAGAGATAATGCAATTTGGCAACTGGCAATGTAATTAGCATGCCGAATATTACTTGGAATGTGAATTGGGACGAAATCGCCAATAGATAAGACCATTTTACAATTTGGGCCCAAGTTAGAAGCAGAGCCTAAGGTGTAAATTATCGATAGTCCATATCTCGGAAACTATAAGAGATAATGCAATTTGGCAACCGGCAATGTAATTAGCATGCCGAATATTACTTGGAATGTGAATTGGAATGAAATCGCCAATAGATAAGACCATTTTACAATTTGGGCCCAAGTTAGAAGCAGAGCCTAAGGTGTAAATTATCCATAGTCCATATCTCGAAAACTATAAGAGATGATGCAATTTGGCAACTGGCAATGTAATTAGCATGCCGAATATTACTTGGAATGTGAATTGGGACGAAATCGCCAATAGATAAGACCATTTTACAATTTGGGCCCAAGTTAGAAGCAGAGCCTAAGGTGTAAATTATCGATAGTCCATATCTCGGAAACTATAAGAGATAATGCAATTTGGCAACCGGCAATGTAATTAGCATGCCGAATACTACTTGGAATGTGAATTGGAACGAAATCGCCAATAGATAAGACCATTTTACAGTTTGGGCCCAAGTTAGAAGCAGAGCCTAAGGTTAAAAATAATCGATAGTCCATATCTCGGAAACTATAAGAGATAATGCAATTTGGGAACCGGCAATGTAATTAGCATGCCGAATATTTCTTGGAATGTGAATTGGAACGAAATCGCCAATAGATAAGACCATTTTACAATTTGGGCCCAAGTTAGAAGCAGAGCCTAAGGTGTAAATTATCGATAGTCCATATCTCGGAAACTATAAGAGATAATTCAATTTGGCAACCGGCAATGTAATTAGCATGCCGAATATTACTTGGAATGTGAATTGGAACGAAATCGCCAATAGATAAGACCATTTTACAATTTGGGCCCAAGTTAGAAGCAGAGCCTAAGGTGTAAATTATCGATAGTCCATATCTCGGAAACTATAAGAGATAATGCAATTTGGCAACCGGCAATGTAATTAGCATGCCGAATATTACTTGGAATGTGAATTGGAACGAAATCGCCAATAGATAAGACGATTTTACAATTTTGGCCCAAGTTAGAAGCAGAGCCTAAGGTGTAAATTACCGATAGTTCATATCTCGGAAACTATAAGAGATAATGCAATTTGGCAACCGGCAATGTAATTAGCATGCCGAATATTACTTGGAATGTGAATTGGAACGAAATCGCCAATAGATAAGACCATTTTACAATTTGGGCCCAAGTTAGAAGCAGAGCCTAAGGTGTAAATTATCGATAGTCCATATCTCGGAAACTATAAGAGATAATGCAATTTGGCAACCGGCAATGTAATTAGCATGCCGAATATTACTTGGAATGTGAATTGGAATGAAATCGCCAATAGATAAGACCATTTTACAATTTGGGCCCAAGTTAGAAGCAGAGCCTAAGGTGTAAATTATCGATAGTCCATATCTCGGAAACTATAAGAGATAATGCAATTTGGCAACCGGCAATGTAATTAGCATGCCGAATATTACTTGGAATGTGATTTGGAACGAAATCGCCAATAGATAAGACGATTTTACAATTTGGGCCCAAGTTAGAAGCGGAGCCTAAGGTGTAAATTACCGATAGTCCATATCTCGGAAACTATAAGAGATAATGCAATTTGGCAACCGGCAATGTAATTAGCATGCCGAATATTACTTGGAATGTGAATTGGAACGAAATCGCCAATAGATAAGACCATTTTACAATTTGGGCCCAAGTTAGAAGCAGAACCTAAGGTGTAAATTATCGATAGTCCATATCTCGGAAACTATAAGAGATAATGCAATTTGGCAACCGGCAATGTTATTAGCATGCCGAATATTACTTGGAATGTGAATTGGAATGAAATCGCCAATAGATAAGACCATTTTACAATTTGGGCCCAAGTTAGAAGCAGAGCCTAAGGTGTAAATTATCCATAGTCCATATCTCGGAAACTATAAGAGATAATGCAATTTGGCAACTGGCAATGTAATTAGCATGCCGAATATTACTTGGAATGTGAATTGGGACGAAATCGCCAATAGATAAGACCATTTTACAATTTGGGCCCAAGTTAGAAGCAGAGCCTAAGGTGTAAATTATCGATAGTCCATATCTCGGAAACTATAAGAGATAATGCAATTTGGCAACCGGCAATGTAATTAGCATGCCGAATATTACTTGGAATGTGAATTGGAATGAAATCGCCAATAGATAAGACCATTTTACAATTTGGGCCCAAGTTAGAAGCAGAGCCTAAGGTGTAAATTATCCATAGTCCATATCTCGAAAACTATAAGAGATAATGCAATTTGGCAACTGGCAATGTAATTAGCATGCCGAATATTACTTGGAATGTGAATTGGGACGAAATCGCCAATAGATAAGACCATTTTACAATTTGGGCCCAAGTTAGAAGCAGAGCCTAAGGTGTAAATTATCGATAGTCCATATCTCGGAAACTATAAGAGATAATGCAATTTGGCAACCGGCAATGTAATTAGCATGCCGAATACTACTTGGAATGTGAATTGGAACGAAATCGCCAATAGATAAGACCATTTTACAGTTTGGGCCCAAGTTAGAAGCAGAGCCTAAGGTTAAAAATAATCGATAGTCCATATCTCGGAAACTATAAGAGATAATGCAATTTGGGAACCGGCAATGTAATTAGCATGCCGAATATTACTTGGAATGTGAATTGGAACGAAATCGCCAATAGATAAGACCATTTTACAATTTGGGCCCAAGTTAGAAGCAGAGCCTAAGGTGTAAATTATCGATAGTCCATATCTCGGAAACTATAAGAGATAATGCAACTTGGCCACTGGCAATGTAATTAGCATGCCGAATATTACTTGGAATGTGAATTGGAACGAAATCGCCAATAGGTAAGACCATTTTACAATTTGGGCCCAAGTTAGAAGCAGAGCCTAAGGTGTAAATTATCGATAGTCCATATCTCGGAAACTATAGGAGATAATTCAATTTGGCAACCGGCAATGTAATTAGCATGCCGAATATTACTTGGAATGTGAATTGGAATGAAATCGCCAATAGATAAGACCATTTTACAATTTGGGCCCAAGTTAGAAGCAGAGCCTAAGGTGTAAATTATCCATAGTCCATATCTCGGAAACTATAAGAGATAATGCAATTTGGCAACTGGCAATGTAATTAGCATGCCGAATATTACTTGGAATGTGAATTGGGACGAAATCGCCAATAGATAAGACCATTTTACAGTTTGGGCCCAAGTTAGAAGCAGAGCCTAAGGTTAAAGATAATCGATAGTCCATATCTCGGAAACTATAAGAGATAATGCAATTTGGGAACCGGCAATGTAATTAGCATGCCGAATATTACTTGGAATGTGAATTGGAACGAAATCGCCAATAGATAAGACCATTTTACAATTTGGGCCCAAGTTAGAAGCAGAGCCTAAGGTGTAAATTATCGATAGTCCATATCTCGGAAACTATAAGAGATAATTCAATTTGGCAACCGGCAATGTAATTAGCATGCCGAATATTACTTGGAATGTGAATTGGAACGAAATCGCCAATAGATAAGACCATTTTACAATTTGGGCCCAAGTTAGAAGCAGAGCCTAAGGTGTAAATTATCGATAGTCCATATCTCGGAAACTATAAGAGATAATGCAATTTGGCAACCGGCAATGTAATTAGCATGCCGAATATTACTTGGAATGTGAATTGGAACGAAATCGCCAATAGATAAGACGATTTTACAATTTTGGCCCAAGTTAGAAGCAGAGCCTAAGGTGTAAATTACCGATAGTTCATATCTCGGAAACTATAAGAGATAATGCAATTTGGCAACCGGCAATGTAATTAGCATGCCGAATATTACTTGGAATGTGAATTGGAACGAAATCGCCAATAGATAAGACCATTTTACAATTTGGGCCCAAGTTAGAAGCAGAGCCTAAGGTGTAAATTATCGATAGTCCATATCTCGGAAACTATAAGAGATAATGCAATTTGGCAACCGGCAATGTAATTAGCATGCCGAATATTACTTGGAATGTGAATTGGAACGAAATCGCCAATAGATAAGACGATTTTACAATTTTGGCCCAAGTTAGAAGCAGAGCCTAAGGTGTAAATTACCGATAGTTCATATCTCGGAAACTATAAGAGATAATGCAATTTGGCAACCGGCAATGTAATTAGCATGCCGAATATTACTTGGAATGTGAATTGGAACGAAATCGCCAATAGATAAGACCATTTTACAATTTGGGCCCAAGTTAGAAGCAGAGCCTAAGGTGTAAATTATCGATAGTCCATATCTCGGAAACTATAAGAGATAATGCAATTTGGCAACCGGCAATGTAATTAGCATGCCGAATATTACTTGGAATGTGAATTGGAATGAAATCGCCAATAGATAAGACCATTTTACAATTTGGGCCCAAGTTAGAAGCAGAGCCTAAGGTGTAAATTATCGATAGTCCATATCTCGGAAACTATAAGAGATAATGCAATTTGGCAACCGGCAATGTAATTAGCATGCCGAATATTACTTGGAATGTGATTTGGAACGAAATCGCCAATAGATAAGACGATTTTACAATTTGGGCCCAAGTTAGAAGCGGAGCCTAAGGTGTAAATTACCGATAGTCCATATCTCGGAAACTATAAGAGATAATGCAATTTGGCAACCGGCAATGTAATTAGCATGCCGAATATTACTTGGAATGTGAATTGGAACGAAATCGCCAATAGATAAGACCATTTTACAATTTGGGCCCAAGTTAGAAGCAGAGCCTAAGGTGTAAATTATCGATAGTCCATATCTCGGAAACTATAAGAGATAATGCAATTTGGCAACCGGCAATGTTATTAGCATGCCGAATATTACTTGGAATGTGAATTGGAATGAAATCGCCAATAGATAAGACCATTTTACAATTTGGGCATAAGTTAGAAGCAGAGCCTAAGGTGTAAATTATCCATAGTCCATATCTCGGAAACTATAAGAGATAATGCAATTTGGCAACTGGCAATGTAATTAGCATGCCGAATATTACTTGGAATGTGAATTGGGACGAAATCGCCAATAGATAAGACCATTTTACAATTTGGGCCCAAGTTAGAAGCAGAGCCTAAGGTGTAAATTATCGATAGTCCATATCTCGGAAACTATAAGAGATAATGCAATTTGGCAACCGGCAATGTAATTAGCATGCCGAATATTACTTGGAATGTGAATTGGAATGAAATCGCCAATAGATAAGACCATTTTACAATTTGGGCCCAAGTTAGAAGCAGAGCCTAAGGTGTAAATTATCCATAGTCCATATCTCGAAAACTATAAGAGATAATGCAATTTGGCAACTGGCAATGTAATTAGCATGCCGAATATTACTTGGAATGTGAATTGGGACGAAATCGCCAATAGATAAGACCATTTTACAATTTGGGCCCAAGTTAGAAGCAGAGCCTAAGGTGTAAATTATCGATAGTCCATATCTCGGAAACTATAAGAGATAATGCAATTTGGCAACCGGCAATGTAATTAGCATGCCGAATACTACTTGGAATGTGAATTGGAACGAAATCGCCAATAGATAAGACCATTTTACAGTTTGGGCCCAAGTTAGAAGCAGAGCCTAAGGTTAAAAATAATCGATAGTCCATATCTCGGAAACTATAAGAGATAATGCAATTTGGGAACCGGCAATGTAATTAGCATGCCGAATATTACTTGGAATGTGAATTGGAACGAAATCGCCAATAGATAAGACCATTTTACAATTTGGGCCCAAGTTAGAAGCAGAGCCTAAGGTGTAAATTATCGATAGTCCATATCTCGGAAACTATAAGAGATAATGCAACTTGGCCACTGGCAATGTAATTAGCATGCCGAATATTACTTGGAATGTGAATTGGAACGAAATCGCCAATAGGTAAGACCATTTTACAATTTGGGCCCAAGTTAGAAGCAGAGCCTAAGGTGTAAATTATCGATAGTCCATATCTCGGAAACTATAGGAGATAATTCAATTTGGCAACCGGCAATGTAATTAGCATGCCGAATATTACTTGGAATGTAAATTGGAACGAAATCGCCAATAGATAAGACCATTTTACAATTTGGGCCCAAGTTAGAAGCAGAGCCTAAGGTGTAAATTATCCATAGTCCATATCTCGGAAACTATAAGAGATAATGCAATTTGGCAACTGGCAATGTAATTAGCATGCCGAATATTACTTGGAATGTGAATTGGGACGAAATCGCCAATAGATAAGACCATTTTACAATTTGGGCCCAAGTTAGAAGCAGAGCCTAAGGTGTAAATTATCGATAGTCCATATCTCGGAAACTATAAGAGATAATGCAATTTGGCAACCGGCAATGTAATTAGCATGCCGAATACTACTTGGAATGTGAATTGGAACGAAATCGCCAATAGATAAGACCATTTTACAGTTTGGGCCCAAGTTAGAAGCAGAGCCTAAGGTTAAAAATAATCGATAGTCCATATCTCGGAAACTATAAGAGATAATGCAATTTGGGAACCGGCAATGTAATTAGCATGCCGAATATTACTTGGAATGTGAATTGGAACGAAATCGCCAATAGATAAGACCATTTTACAATTTGGGCCCAAGTTAGAAGCAGAGCCTAAGGTGTAAATTATCGATAGTCCATATCTCGGAAACTATAAGAGATAATTCAATTTGGCAACCGGCAATGTAATTAGCATGCCGAATATTACTTGGAATGTGAATTGGAACGAAATCGCCAATAGATAAGACCATTTTACAATTTGGGCCCAAGTTAGAAGCAGAGCCTAAGGTGTAAATTATCGATAGTCCATATCTCGGAAACTATAAGAGATAATGCAATTTGGCAACCGGCAATGTAATTAGCATGCCGAATATTACTTGGAATGTGAATTGGAACGAAATCGCCAATAGATAAGACGATTTTACAATTTTGGCCCAAGTTAGAAGCAGAGCCTAAGGTGTAAATTACCGATAGTTCATATCTCGGAAACTATAAGAGATAATGCAATTTGGCAACCGGCAATGTAATTAGCATGCCGAATATTACTTGGAATGTGAATTGGAACGAAATCGCCAATAGATAAGACCATTTTACAATTTGGGCCCAAGTTAGAAGCAGAGCCTAAGGTGTAAATTATCGATAGTCCATATCTCGGAAACTATAAGAGATAATGCAATTTGGCAACCGGCAATGTAATTAGCATGCCGAATATTACTTGGAATGTGAATTGGAATGAAATCGCCAATAGATAAGACCATTTTACAATTTGGGCCCAAGTTAGAAGCAGAGCCTAAGGTGTAAATTATCGATAGTCCATATCTCGGAAACTATAAGAGATAATGCAATTTGGCAACCGGCAATGTAATTAGCATGCCGAATATTACTTGGAATGTGAATTGGAACGAAATCGCCAATAGATAAGACGATTTTACAATTTGGGCCCAAGTTAGAAGCGGAGCCTAAGGTGTAAATTACCGATAGTCCATATCTCGGAAACTATAAGAGATAATGCAATTTGGCAACCGGCAATGTAATTAGCATGCCGGATATTACTTGGAATGTGAATTGGAACGAAATCGCCAATAGATAAGACCATTTTACAATTTGGGCCCAAGTTAGAAGCAGAGCCTAAGGTGTAAATTATCGATAGTCCATATCTCGGAAACTATAAGAGATAATGCAATTTGGCAACCGGCAATGTTATTAGCATGCCGAATATTACTTGGAATGTGAATTGGAATGAAATCGCCAATAGATAAGACCATTTTACAATTTGGGCCCAAGTTAGAAGCAGAGCCTAAGGTGTAAATTATCGATAGTCCATATCTCGGAAACTATCAGAGATAATGCAATTTGGCAACCGGCAATGTAATTAGCATGCCGAATATTACTTGGAATGTGAATTGGAACGAAATCGCCAATAGATAAGACGATTTTACAATTTTGGCCCAAGTTAGAAGCAGAGCCTAAGGTGTAAATTACCGATAGTCCATATCTCGGAAACTATAAGTGATAATGCAATTTGGCAACCGGCAATGTAATTAGCATGTCGAATATTACTTGGAATGTGAATTGGAACGAAATCGCCAATAGATAAGACCATTTTACAATTTGGGCCCTAGTTAGAAGCAGAGCCTAAGGTGTAAATTATCGATAGTCCATATCTCGGAAACTATAAGAGATAATGCAATTTGGCAACCGGCAATGTAATTAGCATGCCGAATATTACTTGGAATGTGAATTGGAATGAAATCGCCAATAGATAAGAAAATTTTACAATTTGGGCCCAAGTTAGAAGCAGAGCCTAAGGTGTAAATTATCCATAGTCCATATCTCGGAAAATATAAGAGATAATGCAATTTGGCAACTGGCAATGTAATTAGCATGCCGAATACTACTTGGAATGTGAATTGGGACGAAATCGCCAATAGATAAGACCATTTTACAATTTGGGCCCAAGTTAGAAGCAGAGCCTAAGGTGTAAATTATCGATAGTCCATATCTCGGAAACTATAAGAGATAATGCAATTTGGCAACCGGCAATGTAATTAGCATGCCGAATACTACTTGGAATGTGAATTGGAACGAAATCGCCAATAGATAAGACCATTTTACAGTTTGGGCCCAAGTTAGAAGCAGAGCCTAAGGTGTAAATTATCCATAGTCCATATCTCGGAAAATATAAGAGATAATGCAATTTGGCAACTGGCAATGTAATTAGCATGCCGAATACTACTTGGAATGTGAATTGGGACGAAATCGCCAATAGATAAGACCATTTTACAATTTGGGCCCAAGTTAGAAGCAGAGCCTAAGGTGTAAATTATCGATAGTCCATATCTCGGAAACTATAAGAGATAATGCAATTTGGCAACCGGCAATGTAATTAGCATGCCGAATACTACTTGGAATGTGAATTGGAACGAAATCGCCAATAGATAAGACCATTTTACAATTTGGGCCCAAGTTAGAACAGAGCCTAAGGTGTAAATTATCGATAGTCCATATCTCGGGAACTATAAGAGATAATGCAATTTGGCAACCGGCAATGTAATTAGCATGCCGAATATTACTTGGAATGTGAATTGGAACGAAATCGCCAATAGATAAGACCATTTTACAATTTGGGACCAAGTTAGAAGCAGAGCCTAAGGTGTAAATTATCCATAGTCCATATCTCGGAAACTATAAGAGATAATGCAATTTGGCAACCGGCAATGTAATTAGCATGCCGAATATTACTTGGAATGTGAATTGGAACGAAATCGCCAATAGATAAGACCATTTTACAATTTGGGCCCAAGTTAGAAGCAGAGCCTAAGGTGTAAATTATGGATAGTCCATATCTCGGAAACTATAAGAGATAATGCAATTTCGCAACCGGCAATGTAATTAGCATGCCGAATATTACTTGGAGTGTGAATTGGAACGAAATCGCCAATAGATAAGACCATTTTACAATTTGGGCCTAAGTTAGAAGCAGGGCCTAAGATGTAAATTATCGATAGTCCGTATCTCGGAAACTATAAGAGATAATGCAATTTGGCAACCGGCAATGTAATTAGCATGCCGAATATTACTTGGAATGTGAATTGGAACGAAATCGCCAATAGATAAGACCATATTACAATTTGGGCCCAAGTTAGAAGCAGAGCCTAAGGTGTAAATTATCGATAGTCCATATCTCGGAAACTATAAGAGATAATGCAATTTGGCAACAGGCAATGTAATTAGCATGCCGAATATTACTTGGAATGTGAATTGGAACGAAATCGCCAATAGATAAGACCATTTTACAATTTGGGCCCAAGTTAGAAGCAGAGCCTAAGGTGTAAATTATCGATAGTCCATATCTCGGAAACTATAAGAGATAATGCAGTTTCGCAACCGGCAAAGTAATTAGCATGCCGAATATTACTTGGAATGTGAATTGGGACGAAATCGCCAATAGATAAGACCATTTTACAATTTGGGCCCAAGTTAGAAGCAGAGCCTAAGGTGTAAATAATCGATAGTCCATATCTCGGAAACTATAAGAGATAATGCAATTTGGCAACCGGCAATGTAATTAGCATGCCGAATATTACTTGGAATGTGAATTGGAACGAAATCGCCAATAGATAAGACCATTTTACAATTTGGGCCCAAGTTAGAAGCAGAGCCTAAGGTGTAAATTATCGATAGTCCATATCTCGGAAACTATAAGAGATAATGCAATTTGGCAACCGGCAATGTAATTAGCATGCCGAATACCACTTGTAATGTGAATTGGAACGAAATCGCCAATAGATAAGACCATTTTACAATTTGGGCCCAAGTTAGAAGCAGAGCCTAAGGTGTAAATTATCGATAGTCCATATCTCGGAAACTATAAGAGATAATTCAATTTGGCAACCGGCAATGTAATTAGCATGGCGAATATTACTTGGAATGTGAATTGGAACGAAATCGCCAATAGATAAGACCATTTTACAATTTGGGCCCAAGTTAGAAGCAGAGCCTAAGGTGTAAATTATCGATAGTCCATATCTCGGAAACTATAAGAGATAATGCAATTTGGCAACCGGCAATGTAATTAGCATGCCGAATATTACTTGGAATGTGAATTGGAACGAAATCGCCAATAGATAAGACGATTTTACAATTTTGGCCCAAGTTAGAAGCAGAGCCTAAGGTGTAAATTACCGATAGTTCATATCTCGGAAACTATAAGAGATAATGCAATTTGGCAACCGGCAATGTAATTAGCATGCCGAATATTACTTGGAATGTGAATTGGAACGAAATCGCCAATAGATAAGACCATTTTACAATTTGGGCCCAAGTTAGAAGCAGAGCCTAAGGTGTAAATTATCGATAGTCCATATCTCGGAAACTATAAGAGATAATGCAATTTGGCAACCGGCAATGTAATTAGCATGCCGAATATTACTTGGAATGTGAATTGGAATGAAATCGCCAATAGATAAGACCATTTTACAATTTGGGCCCAAGTTAGAAGCAGAGCCTAAGGTGTAAATTATCGATAGTCCATATCTCGGAAACTATAAGAGATAATGCAATTTGGCAACCGGCAATGTAATTAGCATGCCGAATATTACTTGGAATGTGAATTGGAACGAAATCGCCAATAGATAAGACGATTTTACAATTTGGGCCCAAGTTAGAAGCGGAGCCTAAGGTGTAAATTACCGATAGTCCATATCTCGGAAACTATAAGAGATAATGCAATTTGGCAACCGGCAATGTAATTAGCATGCCGAATATTACTTGGAATGTGAATTGGAACGAAATCGCCAATAGATAAGACCATTTTACAATTTGGGCCCAAGTTAGAAGCAGAGCCTAAGGTGTAAATTATCGATAGTCCATATCTCGGAAACTATAAGAGATAATGCAATTTGGCAACCGGCAATGTTATTAGCATGCCGAATATTACTTGGAATGTGAATTGGAATGAAATCGCCAATAGATAAGACCATTTTACAATTTGGGCACAAGTTAGAAGCAGAGCCTAAGGTGTAAATTATCCATAGTCCATATCTCGGAAACTATACGAGATAATGCAATTTGGCAACTGGCAATGTAATTAGCATGCCGAATATTACTTGGAATGTGAATTGGGACGAAATCGCCAATAGATAAGACCATTTTACAATTTGGGCCCAAGTTAGAAGCAGAGCCTAAGGTGTAAATTATCGATAGTCCATATCTCGGAAACTATAAGAGATAATGCAATTTGGCAACCGGCAATGTAATTAGCATGCCGAATATTACTTGGAATGTGAATTGGAACGAAATCGCCAATAGATAAGACCATTTTACAATTTGGGCCCAAGTTAGAAGCAGAGCCTAAGGTGTAAATTATCCATAGTCCATATCTCGAAAACTATAAGAGATAATGCAATTTGGCAACTGGCAATGTAATTAGCATGCCGAATATTACTTGGAATGTGAATTGGGACGAAATCGCCAATAGATAAGACCATTTTACAATTTGGGCCCAAGTTAGAAGCAGAGCCTAAGGTGTAAATTATCGATAGTCCATATCTCGGAAACTATAAGAGATAATGCAATTTGGCAACCGGCAATGTAATTAGCATGCCGAATACTACTTGGAATGTGAATTGGAACGAAATCGCCAATAGATAGGACCATTTTACAGTTTGGGCCCAAGTTAGAAGCAGAGCCTAAGGTTAAAAATAATCGATAGTCCATATCTCGGAAACTATAAGAGATAATGCAATTTGGGAACCGGCAATGTAATTAGCATGCCGAATATTACTTGGAATGTGAATTGGAACGAAATCGCCAATAGATAAGACCATTTTACAAATTGGGCCCAAGTTAGAAGCAGAGCCTAAGGTGTAAATTATCGATAGTCCATATCTCGGAAACTATAAGAGATAATGCAACTTGGCCACCGGCAATGTAATTAGCATGCCGAATATTACTTGGAATGTGAATTGGAACGAAATCGCCAATAGGTAAGACCATTTTACAATTTGGGCCCAAGTTAGAAGCAGAGCCTAAGGTGTAAATTATCGATAGTCCATATCTCGGAAACTATAGGAGATAATTCAATTTGGCAACCGGCAATGTAATTAGCATGCCCAATATTACTTGGAATGTGAATTGGAACGAAATCGCCAATAGATAAGACCATTTTACAATTTGGGCCCAAGTTAGAAGCAGAGCCTAAGGTGTAAATTATCCATAGTCCATATCTCGGAAACTATAAGAGATAATGCAATTTGGCAACCGGCAATGTAATTAGCATGCCGAATATTACTTGGAATGTGAATTGGAACGAAATCGCCAATAGATAAGACGATTTTACAATTTGGGCCCAAGTTAGAAGCAGAGCCTAAGGTGTAAATTACCGATAGTCCATATCTCGGAAACTATAAGAGATAATGCAATTTGGCAACCGGCAATGTAATTAGCATGCCGAATATTACTTGGAATGTCAATTGGAACGAAATCGCCAATAGATAAGACCATTTTACAATTTGGGCCCAAGTTAGAAGCAGAGCCTAAGGTGTAAATTACCGATAGTCCATATCTCGGAAACTATAAGAGATAATGCAATTTGGGAACCGGCAATGTAATTAGCATGCCGAATATTACTTGGAATGTCAATTGGAACGAAATCGCCAATAGATAAGACCATTTTACAATTTGGGCCCAAGTTAGAAGCAGAGCCTAAGGTGTAAATTATCGATAGTCCATATCTCGGAAACTATAAGAGATAATGCAATTTGGCAACCGGCAATGTAATTAGCATGCCGAATATTACTTGGAATGTCAATTGGAACGAAATCGCCAATAGATAAGACCATTTTACAATTTGGGCCCAAGTTAGAAGCAGAGCCTAAGGTGTAAATTATCGATAGTCCATATCTCGGAAACTATAAGAGATAATGCAATTTGGCAACCGGCAATGTAATTAGCATGCCGAATATTACTTGGAATGTGAATTGGAACGAAATCGCCAATAGGTAAGACCATTTTACAATTTGGGCCCAAGTTAGAAGCAGAGCCTAAGGTGTAAATAATCGATAGTCCATATCTCGGAAACTATAAGAGATAATGCAATTTGGGAACCGGCAATGTAATTAGCATGCCGAATATTACTTGGAATGTGAATTGGAACGAAATCGCCAATAGATAAGACGATTTTACAATTTGGGCCCAAGTTAGAAGCAGAGCCTAAGGTGTAAATTACCGATAGTCCATATCTCGGAAACTATAAGAGATAATGCAATTTGGGAACCGGCAATGTAATTAGCATGCCGAATATTACTTGGAATGTCAATTGGAACGAAATCGCCAATAGATAAGACCATTTTACAATTTGGGCCCAAGTTAGAAGCAGAGCCTAAGGTGTAAATTATCGATAGTCCATATCTCGGAAACTATAAGAGATAATGCAATTTGGCAACCGGCAATGTAATTAGCATGCCGAATATTACTTGGAATGTCAATTGGAACGAAATCGCCAATAGATAAGACCATTTTACAATTTGGGCCCAAGTTAGAAGCAGAGCCTAAGGTGTAAATTATCGATAGTCCATATCTCGGAAACTATAAGAGATAATGCAATTTGGCAACCGGCAATGTAATTAGCATGCCGAATATTACTTGGAATGTGAATTGGAACGAAATCGCCAATAGGTAAGACCATTTTACAATTTGGGCCCAAGTTAGAAGCAGAGCCTAAGGTGTAAATAATCGATAGTCCATATCTCGGAAACTATAAGAGATAATGCAATTTGGGAACCGGCAATGTAATTAGCATGCCGAATATTACTTGGAATGTGAATTGGAATGAAATCGCCAATAGATAAGACCATTTTACAATTTGGGCCCAAGTTAGAAGCAGAGCCTAAGGTGTAAATTATCCATAGTCCATATCTCGGAAACTATAAGAGATAATGCAATTTGGCAACCGGCAATGTAATTAGCATGCCGAATATTACTTGGAATGTGAATTGGAACGAAATCGCCAATAGATAAGACGATTTTACAATTTGGGCCCAAGTTAGAAGCAGAGCCTAAGGTGTAAATTACCGATAGTCCATATCTCGGAAACTATAAGAGATAATGCAATTTGGCAACCGGCAATGTAATTAGCATGCCGAATATTACTTGGAATGTGAATTGGAATGAAATCGCCAATAGATAAGACCATTTTACAATTTGGGCCCAAGTTAGAAGCAGAGCCTAAGGTGTAAATTATCGATAGTCCATATCTCGGAAACTATCAGAGATAATGCAATTTGGCAACCGGCAATGTAATTAGCATGCCGAATATTACTTGGAATGTGAATTGGAACGAAATCGCCAATAGATAAGACGATTTTACAATTTGGGCCCAAGTTAGAAGCAGAGCCTAAGGTGTAAATTACCGATAGTCCATATCTCGGAAACTATAAGTGATAATGCAATTTGGCAACCGGCAATGTAATTAGCATGCCGAATATTACTTGGAATGTGAATTGGAACGAAATCGCCAATAGATAAGACCATTTTACAATTTGGGCCCTAGTTAGAAGCAGAGCCTAAGGTGTAAATTATCGATAGTCCATATCTCGGAAACTATAAGAGATAATGCAATTTGGCAACCGGCAATGTAATTAGCATGCCGAATATTACTTGGAATGTGAATTGGAATGAAATCGCCAATAGATAAGAAAATTTTACAATTTGGGCCCAAGTTAGAAGCAGAGCCTAAGGTGTAAATTATCCATAGTCCATATCTCGGAAACTATAAGAGATAATGCAATTTGGCAACTGGCAATGTAATTAGCATGCCGAATACTACTTGGAATGTGAATTGGAACGAAATCGCCAATAGATAAGACCATTTTACAATTTGGGCCCAAGTTAGAAGCAGAGCCTAAGGTGTAAATTATCGATAGTCCATATCTCGGAAACTATAAGAGATAATGCAATTTGGCAACCGGCAATGTAATTAGCATGCCGAATACTACTTGGAATGTGAATTGGAACGAAATCGCCAATAGATAAGACCATTTTACAGTTTGGGCCCAAGTTAGAAGCAGAGCCTAAGGTTAAAAATAATCGATAGTCCATATCTCGGAAACTATAAGAGTTAATGCAATTTGGGAACCGGCATTGTAATTAGCATGCCGAATATTACTTGGAATGTGAATTGGAACGAAATCGCCAATAGACAAGACCATTTTACAATTTGGGCCCAAGTTAGAAGCAGAGCCTAAGGTGTAAATTATAGATAGTCCATATCTCGGAAACTATAAGAGATAATGCAACTTGGCCACCGGCAATGTAATTAGCATGTCGAATATTACTTGGAATGTGAATTGGAACGAAATCGCCAATAGATAAGACCATTTTACAATTTGGGCCCAAGTTAGAACAGAGCCTAAGGTGTAAATTATCGATAGTCCATATCTCGGGAACTATAAGAGATAATGCAATTTGGCAACCGGCAATGTAATTAGCATGCCGAATATTACTTGGAATGTGAATTGGAACGAAATCGCCAATAGATAAGACCATTTTACAATTTGGGACCAAGTTAGAAGCAGAGCCTAAGGTGTAAATTATCCATAGTCCATATCTCGGAAACTATAAGAGATAATGCAATTTGGCAACCGGCAATGTAATTAGCATGCCGAATATTACTTGGAATGTGAATTGGAACGAAATCGCCAATAGATAAGACCATTTTACAATTTGGGCCCAAGTTAGAAGCAGAGCCTAAGGTGTAAATTATGGATAGTCCATATCTCGGAAACTATAAGAGATAATGCAATTTGGCAACCGGCAATGTAATTAGCATGCCGAATATTACTTGGAATGTGAATTGGAACGAAATCGCCAATAGATAAGACCATATTACAATTTGGGCCCAAGTTAGAAGCAGAGCCTAAGGTGTAAATTATCGATAGTCCATATCTCGGAAACTATAAGAGATAATGCAATTTGGCAACAGGCAATGTAATTAGCATGCCGAATATTACTTGGAATGTGAATTGGAACGAAATCGCCAATAGATAAGACCATTTTACAATTTGGGCCCAAGTTAGAAGCAGAGCCTAAGGTGTAAATTATCGATAGTCCATATCTCGGAAACTATAAGAGATAATGCAGTTTCGCAACCGGCAAAGTAATTAGCATGCCGAATATTACTTGGAATGTGAATTGGGACGAAATCGCCAATAGATAAGACCATTTTACAATTTGGGCCCAAGTTAGAAGCAGAGCCTAAGGTGTAAATTATCGATAGTCCATATCTCGGAAACTATAAGAGATAATGCAATTTGGCAACCGGCAATGTAATCAGCATGCCGAATATTACTTGGAATGTGAATTGGAACGAAATCGCCAATAGATAAGACGATTTTACAATTTGGGCCCAAGTTAGAAGCAGAGCCTAAGGTGTAAATTACCGATAGTCCATATCTCGGAAACTATAAGAGATAATACAATTTGGCAACCGGCAATGTAATTAGCATGCCGAATATTACTTGGAATGTGAATTGAAACGAAATCGCCAATAGATAAGACCGTTTTACAATTTGGCCCCAAGTTAGAAGCAGAGCCTAAGGTGTAAATTATCGATAGTCCATATCTCGGAAACTATAAGAGATAATGCAATTTGGCAACCGGCAATGTAATTAGCACGCCGAATATTACTTGGAATGTGAATTGGAATGAAATCGCCAATAGATAAGACCATTTTACAATTTGGGCCCAAGTTAGAAGCAGAGCCTAAGGTGTAAATTATCGATAGTCCATATCTCGGAAACTATAAGAGATAATGCAATTTGGCAACCGGCAATGTAATTAGCATGCCGAATATTACTTGGAATGTGAATTGGAACGAAATCGCCAATAGATAAGACGATTTTACAATTTGGGCCCAAGTTAGAAGCAGAGCCTAAGGTGTAAATTACCGATAGTCCATATCTAGGAAACTATAAGAGATAATGCAATTTGGCAACCGGCAATGTAATTAGCATGCCGAATATTACTTGAAATGTGAATTGGAACGAAATCGCCAATAGATAAGACCATTTTACAATTTGGGCCCAAGTTAGAAGCAGAGCCTAAGGTGTAAATTATCGATAGTCCATATCTCGGAAACTATAAGAGATAATGCAATTTGGCAACTGGCAATGTAATTAGCATGCCGAATATTACTTGGAATGTGAATTGGGACGAAATCGCCAATAGATAAGACCATTTTACAATTTGGGCCCAAGTTAGAAGCAGAGCCTAAGGTGTAAATTATCGATAGTCCATATCTCGGAAACTATAAGAGATAATGCAATTTGGCAACCGGCAATGTAACTAGCATGCCGAATACTACTTGGAATGTGAATTGGAACGAAATCGCCAATAGATAAGACCATTTTACAGTTTGGGCCCAAGTTAGAAGCAGAGCCTAAGGTTAAAAATAATCGATAGTCCATATCTCGGAAACTATAAGAGATAATGCAATTTGGGAATCGGCAATGTAATTAGCATGACGAATATTACTTGGAATGTGAATTGGAACGAAATCGCCAATAGATAAGACCATTTTACAATTTGGGCCCAAGTTAGAAGCAGAGCCTAAGGTGTAAATTATCGATAGTCCATATCTCGGAAACTATAAGAGATAATGCAACTTGGCCACCGGCAATGTAATTAGCATGCCGAATATTACTTGGAATGTGAATTGGAACGAAATCGCCAATAGGTAAGACCATTTTACAATTAGGGCCCAAGTTAGAAGCAGAGCCTAAGGTGTAAATTATCGATAGTCCATATCTCGGAAACTATAGGAGATAATTCAATTTGGCAACCGGCAATGTAATTAGCATGCCGAATATTACTTGGAATGTGAATTGTAACGAAATCGCAAATAGATAAGACCATTTTACAATTTGGGCCCAAGTTAGAAGCAGAGCCTAAGGTGTAAATTATCGATAGTCCATATCTCGGAAACTATAAGAGATAATGCAATTTGGCAACCGGCAATGTAATTAGCATGCCGAATATTACTTGGAATGTGAATTGGAACGAAATCGCCAATCGATAAGACGATTTTACACCTTAGGCTCTGCTTCTAACTTGGGCCCAAATTGTAAAATGGTCTTATCTATTGGCGATTTCGTTCCAATTCACATTCCAAGTAATATTCGGCATGCTAATTACATTGCCGGTTGCTAAATTGCATTATCTCTTAGAGTTTCCGAGATATGGACTATCGATAATTTACATCTTAGGCTCTGCTTCTAACTTGGGCCCAAATTGTAAAATGGTCTTATCTATTGCCGATTTCGTTCCAATTCACATTCCAGGTAATATTCGGCATGCTAATTACATTGCCGGTTGCCAAATTGCATTATCTCTTATAGTTTCCGAGATATGGACTATCGATAATTTACACCTTAGGCTCTGCTTCTAACTTGGGCCCAAATAATAAAATGGTCTTATCTATTGGCGATTTCATTCCAATTCACATTCCAAGTAATATTCGGCATGCTAATTACATTGCCGGTTGCCAAATTGCATTATCTCTTATAGTTTCCGAGATATGGACTATCGATAATTTACACCTTAGGCTCTGCTTCTAACTTGGGCCCAAATTGTAAAATCGCCTTATCTATTGGCGATTTCGTTCCAATTCACATTCCAAATAATATTCGGCATGCTAATTACATTGCCGGTTGCCAAATTGAATTATCTCTTATAGTTTCCGAGATATGGACTATCGATAATTTACACCTTAGGCTCTGCTTCTAACTTGGGCCCAAATTGTAAAATGGTCTTATCTATTGGCGATTTCATTCCAATTCACATTCCAAGTAATATTCGGCATGCTAATTACATTGCCGGTTGCCAAATTGCATTATCTCTTATAGTTTCCGAGATATGGACTATCGATAATTTACACCTTAGGCTCTGCTTCTAACTTGGGCCCAAATTGTAAAATGGTCTTATCTATTGGCGATTTCGTTCCAATTCACATTCCAAGGAATATTCGGCATGCTAATTACATTGCCGGTTGCCAAATTGCATTATCTCTTATAGTTTCCGAGATATGGACTATCGGTAATTTACACCTTTGGCTCTGCTTCTAACTTGGGCCCAAATTGTAAAATGGTCTTATCTATTGGCGATTTCGTTCCAATTCACATTCCAAGTAATATTCGACATGCTAATTACATTGCCGGTTGCCAAATTGCATTATCTCTTATAGTTTCCGAGATATGGACTATCGATAATTTACACCTTAGGCTCTGCTTCTAACTTGGGCCCAAATTGTAAAATGGTCTTATCTATTGGCGATTTCGTTCCAATTCACATTCCAAGTAATATTCGGCATGTTAATTAAATTGCCGGTTGCCAAATTGCATTATCTCTTATAGTTTCCGAGATATGGACTATCGATAATTTACACCTTAGGCTCTGCTTCTAACTTGGGCCCAAATTGTAAAATGGTCTTACCTATTGGCGATTTCGTTCCAATTCACATTCCAAGTAATATTCGGCATGTTAATTAAATTGCCGGTTGCCAAATTGCATTATCTCTTATAGTTTCCGAGATATGGACTATCGATAATTTACACCTTAGGCTCTGCTTCTAACTTGGGCCCAAATTGTAAAATTGTCTTATCTATTGGCGATTTCGTTCCAATTCACATTCCAAGTAATATTCGGCATGCTAATTACATTGCCGGTTGCCAAATTGCATTATCTCTTATAGTTTCCGAGATATGGACTATCGATAATTTACACCTTATACTCTGCTTCTAACTTGGGCCCAAATTGTAATATGGTCTTATCTATTGGCGATTTCGTTCCAATTCACATTCCAAGTAATATTCGGCATGCTAATTACATTGCCGGTTGCCAAATTGCATTATCTCTTATAGTTTCCGACATCGATCGATGGACGAACCTAAATCGCCAATAGATAAGACCATTTTACAATTTGGGCCCAAGTTAGAAGCAGAGCCTAAGGTGTAAATTATTGATAGTCCATATCTCGGAAACTATAAGAGATAATGCAATTTCGCAACCGGCAATGTAATTAGCATGCCGAATATTACTTGGAGTGTGAATTGGAACGAAATCGCCAATAGATAAGACCATTTTACAATTTGGGCCCAAGTTAGAAGCAGAGCCTAAGGTGTAAATTATCGATAGTCCGTATCTCGGAAACTATAAGAGATAATGCAATTTGGCAACCGGCAATGTAATTAGCATGCCGAATATTACTTGGAATGTGAATTGGAACGAAATCGCCAATAGATAAGACCATTTTACAATTTGGGCCCAAGTTAGAAGCAGAGCCTAAGGTGTAAATTATCGATAGTCCATATCTCGGAAACTATAAGAGATAATGCAATTTGGCAACCGGCAATGTAATTAGCATGCCGAATATTACTTGGAATGTGAATTGGAACGAAATCGCCAATAGATAAGACCATTTTACAATTTGGGCCCAAGTTAGAAGCAGAGCCTAAGGTGTAAATTATCGATAGTCCATATTTCGGAAACTATAAGAGATAATGCAATTTGGCAACCGGCAATGTAATTAGCATGCCGAATATTACTTGGAATGTGAATTGGAGCGAAATCGCCAATAGATAAGACCATTTTACAATTTGGGCCCAAGTTAGAAGCAGAGCCTAAGGTGTAAATTATCGATAGTCCATATCTCGGAAACTATAAGAGATAATGCAATTTGGCAACCGGCAATGTAATTAGCATGCCGAATATTACTTGGAATGTGAATTGGAACGAAATCGCCAATAGATATGACCATATTACAATTTGGGCCCAAGTTAGAAGCAGAGCTAAGGTGTAAATTATCGATAGTCCATATCTCGGAAACTATAAGAGATAATGCAATTTGGCAACCGGCAATGTAATTAGTATGCCGAATATTACTTGGAATGTGAATTGGAACGAAATCGCCAATAGATAAGACCATTTTACAATTTGGGCCCAAGTTAGAAGCAGAGCCTAAGGTGTAAATTATCGATAGTCCATATCTCGGAAACTATAAGAGATAATTCAATTTGGCAACCGGCAATGTAATTAGCATGCCGAATATTACTTGGAATGTGAATTGGAACGAAATCGCAAATAGATAAGACCATTTTACAATTTGGGCCCAAGTTAGAAGCAGAGCCTAAGGTGTAAATTATCGATAGTCCATATCTCGGAAACTATAAGAGATAATGCAATTTGGCAACCGGCAATGTAATTAGCATGCCGAATATTACTTGGAATGTGAATTGGAACGAAATCGCCAATAGATAAGACGATTTTACACCTTAGGCTCTGCTTCTAACTTGGGCCCAAATTGTAAAATGGTCTTATCTATTGGCGATTTCGTTCCAATTCACATTCCAAGTAATATTCGGCATGCTAATTACATTGCCGGTTGCTAAATTGCATTATCTCTTAGAGTTTCCGAGATATGGACTATTGATAATTTACATCTTAGGCTCTGCTTCTAACTTGGGCCCAAATTGTAAAATGGTCTTATCTATTGCCGATTTCGTTCCAATTCACATTCCAGGTAATATTCGGCATGCTAATTACATTGCCGGTTGCCAAATTGCATTATCTCTTATAGTTTCCGAGATATGGACTATCGATAATTTACACCTTAGGCTCTGCTTCTAACTTGGGCCCAAATAATAAAATGGTCTTATCTATTGGCGATTTCATTCCAATTCACATTCCAAGTAATATTCGGCATGCTAATTACATTGCCGGTTGCCAAATTGCATTATCTCTTATAGTTTCCGAGATATGGACTATCGATAATTTACACCTTAGGCTCTGCTTCTAACTTGGGCCCAAATTGTAAAATCGCCTTATCTATTGGCGATTTCGTTCCAATTCACATTCCAAATAATATTCGGCATGCTAATTACATTGCCGGTTGCCAAATTGAATTATCTCTTATAGTTTCCGAGATATGGACTATCGATAATTTACACCTTAGGCTCTGCTTCTAACTTGGGCCCAAATTGTAAAATGGTCTTATCTATTGGCGATTTCATTCCAATTCACATTCCAAGTAATATTCGGCATGCTAATTACATTGCCGGTTGCCAAATTGCATTATCTCTTATAGTTTCCGAGATATGGACTATCGATAATTTACACCTTAGGCTCTGCTTCTAACTTGGGCCCAAATTGTAAAATGGTCTTATCTATTGGCGATTTCGTTCCAATTCACATTCCAAGGAATATTCGGCATGCTAATTACATTGCCGGTTGCCAAATTGCATTATCTCTTATAGTTTCCGAGATATGGACTATCGGTAATTTACACCTTTGGCTCTGCTTCTAACTTGGGCCCAAATTGTAAAATGGTCTTATCTATTGGCGATTTCGTTCCAATTCACATTCCAAGTAATATTCGACATGCTAATTACATTGCCGGTTGCCAAATTGCATTATCTCTTATAGTTTCCGAGATATGGACTATCGATAATTTACACCTTAGGCTCTGCTTCTAACTTGGGCCCAAATTGTAAAATGGTCTTATCTATTGGCGATTTCGTTCCAATTCACATTCCAAGTAATATTCGGCATGTTAATTAAATTGCCGGTTGCCAAATTGCATTATCTCTTATAGTTTCCGAGATATGGACTATCGATAATTTACACCTTAGGCTCTGCTTCTAACTTGGGCCCAAATTGTAAAATGGTCTTACCTATTGGCGATTTCGTTCCAATTCACATTCCAAGTAATATTCGGCATGTTAATTAAATTGCCGGTTGCCAAATTGCATTATCTCTTATAGTTTCCGAGATATGGACTATCGATAATTTACACCTTAGGCTCTGCTTCTAACTTGGGCCCAAATTGTAAAATTGTCTTATCTATTGGCGATTTCGTTCCAATTCACATTCCAAGTAATATTCGGCATGCTAATTACATTGCCGGTTGCCAAATTGCATTATCTCTTATAGTTTCCGAGATATGGACTATCGATAATTTACACCTTATACTCTGCTTCTAACTTGGGCCCAAATTGTAATATGGTCTTATCTATTGGCGATTTCGTTCCAATTCACATTCCAAGTAATATTCGGCATGCTAATTACATTGCCGGTTGCCAAATTGCATTATCTCTTATAGTTTCCGACATCGATCGATGGACGAACCTAAATCGCCAATAGATAAGACCATTTTACAATTTGGGCCCAAGTTAGAAGCAGAGCCTAAGGTGTAAATTATTGATAGTCCATATCTCGGAAACTATAAGAGATAATGCAATTTCGCAACCGGCAATGTAATTAGCATGCCGAATATTACTTGGAGTGTGAATTGGAACGAAATCGCCAATAGATAAGACCATTTTACAATTTGGGCCCAAGTTAGAAGCAGAGCCTAAGGTGTAAATTATCGATAGTCCGTATCTCGGAAACTATAAGAGATAATGCAATTTGGCAACCGGCAATGTAATTAGCATGCCGAATATTACTTGGAATGTGAATTGGAACGAAATCGCCAATAGATAAGACCATTTTACAATTTGGGCCCAAGTTAGAAGCAGAGCCTAAGGTGTAAATTATCGATAGTCCATATCTCGGAAACTATAAGAGATAATGCAATTTGGCAACCGGCAATGTAATTAGCATGCCGAATATTACTTGGAATGTGAATTGGAACGAAATCGCCAATAGATAAGACCATTTTACAATTTGGGCCCAAGTTAGAAGCAGAGCCTAAGGTGTAAATTATCGATAGTCCATATTTCGGAAACTATAAGAGATAATGCAATTTGGCAACCGGCAATGTAATTAGCATGCCGAATATTACTTGGAATGTGAATTGGAGCGAAATCGCCAATAGATAAGACCATTTTACAATTTGGGCCCAAGTTAGAAGCAGAGCCTAAGGTGTAAATTATCGATAGTCCATATCTCGGAAACTATAAGAGATAATGCAATTTGGCAACCGGCAATGTAATTAGCATGCCGAATATTACTTGGAATGTGAATTGGAACGAAATCGCCAATAGATAAGACCATATTACAATTTGGGCCCAAGTTAGAAGCAGAGCTAAGGTGTAAATTATCGATAGTCCATATCTCGGAAACTATAAGAGATAATGCAATTTGGCAACCGGCAATGTAATTAGTATGCCGAATATTACTTGGAATGTGAATTGGAACGAAATCGCCAATAGATAAGACCATTTTACAATTTGGGCCCAAGTTAGAAGCAGAGCCTAAGGTGTAAATTATCGATAGTCCATATCTCGGAAACTATAAGAGATAATGCAATTTGGCAACCGGCAATGTAATTAGCATGCCGAATATTACTTGGAATGTGAATTGGAACGAAATCGCCAATAGGTAAGACCATTTTACAATTTGGGCCCAAGTTAGAAGCAGAGCCTAAGGTGTAAATTATCGATAGTCCATATCTCGGAAACTATAAGAGATAATTCAATTTGGCCACCGGCAATGTATTTAGCATGCCGAATATTACTTGGAATGTGAATTGGAACGAAATCGCCAATAGATAAGACCATTTTACAATTTGGGCCCAAGTTAGAAGCAGAGCCTAAGGTGTAAATTATCGATAGTCCATATCTCGGAAACTATAAGAGATAATGCAATTTGGCAACCGGCAATGTAATTAGCATGCCGAATATTACTTGGAATGTGAATTGGAACGAAATCGCCAATAGATAAGGCCATTTTACAATTTGGGCCCAAGTTAGAAGCAGAGCCTAAGGTGTAAATTATCGATAGTCCATTTCTCGGAAACTATAAGAGATAATGCAATTTGGCAACCGGCAATGTAATTAGCATGCCGAATATTACTTGGAATGTGAATTGGAACGAAATCGCCAATAGATAAGACCATTTTACAATTTGGGCCCAAGTTAGAAGCAGAGCCTAAGGTGTAAATAATCGATAGTCCATTCTCGGAAACTAAAAGAGATAATGCAATTTGGCAACCGGCAATGTAATTAGCATGCCGAATATTACTTGGAATGTGAATTGGGACGAAATCGCCAATAGATAAGACCATTTTACAATTTGGGCCCAAGTTAGAAGCAGAGCCTAAGGTGTAAATTATCGATAGTCCATATCTCGGAAACTATAAGAGATAATGCAATTTGGCAACCGGCAATGTAATTAGCATGCCGAATATTACTTGGAATGTGAATTGGAACGAAATCGCCAATAGATAAGACCATATTACAATTTGGGCCCAAGTTAGAAGCAGAGCTAAGGTGTAAATTATCGATAGTCCATATCTCGGAAACTATAAGAGATAATTCAATTTGGCAACCGGCAATGTAATTAGTATGTCGAATATTACTTGGAATGTGAATTGGAACGAAATCGCCAATAGATAAGACCATTTTACAATTTGGGCCCAAGTTAGAAGCAGAGCCTAAGGTGTAAATTATCGATAGTCCATATCTCGGAAACTATAAGAGATAATGCAATTTGGCAACCGGCAATGTAATTAGCATGCCGAATATTACTTGGAATGTGAATTGGAACGAAATCGCCAATAGGTAAGACCATTTTACAATTTGGGCCCAAGTTAGAAGCAGAGCCTAAGGTGTAAATTATCGATAGTCCATATCTCGGAAACTATAAGAGATAATTCAATTTGGCCACCGGCAATGTATTTAGCATGCCGAATATTACTTGGAATGTGAATTGGAACGAAATCGCCAATAGATAAGACCATTTTACAATTT
Source organism: Rhynchophorus ferrugineus (assembly GCF_030347505.1). NCBI lineage: Eukaryota > Metazoa > Arthropoda > Insecta > Coleoptera > Curculionidae > Rhynchophorus > Rhynchophorus ferrugineus. Next base: position 60,722 of record NW_027472801.1, on the reverse strand, counting down.
GGGCCCAAGTTAGAAGCAGAGCCTAAGGTGTAAATTATCGATAGTCCATATCTCGGAAACTATAAGAGATAATGCAATTTGGCAACCGGCAATGTAATTAGCATGCCGAATATTACTTGGAATGTGAATTGGAACGAAATCGCCAATAGATAAGGCCATTTTACAATTTGGGCCCAAGTTAGAAGCAGAGCCTAAGGTGTAAATTATCGATAGTCCATTTCTCGGAAACTATAAGAGATAATGCAATTTGGCAACCGGCAATGTAATTAGCATGCCGAATATTACTTGGAATGTGAATTGGAACGAAATCGCCAATAGATAAGACCATTTTACAATTTGGGCCCAAGTTAGAAGCAGAGCCTAAGGTGTAAATAATCGATAGTCCATTCTCGGAAACTAAAAGAGATAATGCAATTTGGCAACCGGCAATGTAATTAGCATGCCGAATATTACTTGGAATGTGAATTGGGACGAAATCGCCAATAGATAAGACCATTTTACAATTTGGGCCCAAGTTAGAAGCAGAGCCTAAGGTGTAAATTATCGATAGTCCATATCTCGGAAACTATAAGAGATAATGCAATTTGGCAACCGGCAATGTAATTAGCATGCCGAATATTACTTGGAATGTGAATTGGAACGAAATCGCCAATAGATAAGACCATTTTACAATTTGGGCCCAAGTTAGAAGCAGAGCCTAAGGTGTAAATTATCGATAGTCCATATCTCGGAAACTATAAGAGATAATGCAATTTGGCAACCGGCAATGTAATTAGCATGCCGAATACCACTTGGAATATGAATTGGAACGAAATCGCCAATAGATAAAACGATTTTACAATTTGGGCCCAAGTTAAAAGCAGAGCCTAAGGTGTAAATTATCGATAGTCCATATCTCGGAAACTATAAGAGATAATTCTATTTGGCAACCGGCAATGTAATTAGCATGCCGAATATTACTTGGAATGTGAATTGGAACGAAATCGCCAATAGATAAGACCATTTTACAATTTGGGCCCAAGTTAGAAGCAGAGCCTAAGGTGTAAATTATCGATAGTCCATATCTCGGAAACTATAAGAGATAATGCAATTTGGCAACCGGCAATGTAATTAGCATGCCGAATATTACTTGGAATGTGAATTGGAACGAAATCGCCAATAGATAAGACGATTTTACAATTTTGGCCCAAGTTAGAAGCAGAGCCTAAGGTGTAAATTACCGATAGTCCATATCTCGGAAACTATAAGAGATAATGCAATTTGGCAACCGGCAATGTAATTAGCATGCCGAATATTACTTGGAATGTGAATTGAAACGAAATCGCCAATAGATAAGACCATTTTACAATTTGGGCCCAAGTTAGAAGCAGAGCCTAAGGTGTAAATTATCGATAGTCCATATCTCGGAAACTATAAGAGATAATGCAATTTGGCAACCGGCAATGTAATTAGCATGCCGAATATTACTTGGAATGTGAATTGGAATGAAATCGCCAATAGATAAGACCATTTTACAATTTGGGCCCAAGTTAGAAGCAGAGCCTAAGGTGTAAATTATCGATAGTCCATATCTCGGAAACTATAAGAGATAATGCAATTTGGCAACCGGCAATGTAATTAGCATGCCGAATATTACTTGGAATGTGAATTGGAACGAAATCGCCAATAGATAAGACGATTTTACAATTTGGGCCCAAGTTAGAAGCGGAGCCTAAGGTGTAAATTACCGATAGTCCATATCTCGGAAACTATAAGAGATAATGCAATTTGGCAACCTTCAATGTAATTAGCATGCCGAATATTACTTGGAATGTGAATTGGAACGAAATCGCCAATAGATAAGACCATTTTACAATTTGGGCCCAAGTTAGAAGCAGAGCCTAAGGTGTAAATTATCGATAGTCCATATCTCGGAAACTATAAGAGATAATGCAATTTGGCAACCGGCAATGTTATTAGAATGCCGAATATTACTTGGAATGTGAATTGGAATGAAATCGCCAATAGATAAGACCATTTTACAATTTGGGCCCAATTTAGAAGCAGAGCCTAAGGTGTAAATTATCCATAGTCCATATCTCGGAAACTATAAGAGATAATGCAATTTGGCAACTGGCAATGTAATTAGCATGCCGAATATTACTTGGAATGTGAATTGGGACGAAATCGCCAATAGATAAGACCATTTTACAATTTGGGCCCAAGTTAGAAGCAGAGCCTAAGGTGTAAATTATCGATAGTCCATATCTCGGAAACTATAAGAGATAATGCAATTTGGCAACCGGCAATGTAATTAGCATGCCGAATATTACTTGGAATGTGAATTGGAATGAAATCGCCAATAGATAAGACCATTTTACAATTTGGGCCCAAGTTAGAAGCAGAGCCTAAGGTGTAAATTATACATAGTCCATATCTCGAAAACTATAAGAGATGATGCAATTTGGCAACTGGCAATGTAATTAGCATGCCGAATATTACTTGGATTGTGAATTGGGACGAAATCGCCAATAGATAAGACCATTTTACAATTTGGGCCCAAGTTAGAAGCAGAGCCTAAGGTGTAAATTATCGATAGTCCATATCTCGGAAACTATAAGTGATAATGCAATTTGGCAACCGGCAATGTAATTAGCATGCCGAATACTACTTGGAATGTGAATTGGAACGAAATCGCCAATAGATAAGACCATTTTACAGTTTGGGCCCAAGTTAGAAGCAGAGCCTAAGGTTAAAAATAATCGATAGTCCATATCTCGGAAACTATAAGAGATAATGCAATTTGGGAACCGGCAATGTAATTAGCATGCCGAATATTACTTGGAATGTGAATTGGAACGAAATCGCCAATAGATAAGACCATTTTACAATTTGGGCCCAAGTTAGAAGCAGAGCCTAAGGTGTAAATTATCGATAGTCCATATCTCGGAAACTATAAGAGATAATTCAATTTGGCAACCGGCAATGTAATTAGCATGCCGAATATTACTTGGAATGTGAATTGGAACGAAATCGCCAATAGATAAGACCATTTTACAATTTGGGCCCAAGTTAGAAGCAGAGCCTAAGGTGTAAATTATCGATAGTCCATATCTCGGAAACTATAAGAGATAAAGCAATTTGGCAACCGGCAATGTAATTAGCATGCCGAATATTACTTGGAATGTGAATTGGAACGAAATCGCCAATAGATAAGACGATTTTACAATTTTGGCCCAAGTTAGAAGCAGAGCCTAAGGTGTAAATTACCGATAGTTCATTTCTCGGAAACTATAAGAGATAATGCAATTTGGCAACCGGCAATGTAATTAGCATGCCGAATATTACTTGGAATGTGAATTGGAACGAAATCGCCAATAGATAAGACCATTTTACAATTTGGGCCCAAGTTAGAAGCAGAGCCTAAGGTGTAAATTATCGATAGTCCATATCTCGGAAACTATAAGAGATAATGCAATTTGGCAACCGGCAATGTAATTAGCATGCCGAATATTACTTGGAATGTGAATTGGAATGAAATCGCCAATAGATAAGACCATTTTACAATTTGGGCCCAAGTTAGAAGCAGAGCCTAAGGTGTAAATTATCGATAGTCCATATCTCGGAAACTATAAGAGATAATGCAATTTGGCAACCGGCAATGTAATTAGCATGCCGAATACTACTTGGAATGTGAATTGGAACGAAATCGCCAATAGATAAGGCCATTTTACAGTTTGGGCCCAAGTTAGAAGCAGAGCCTAAGGTTAAAAATAATCGATAGTCCATATCTCGGAAACTATAAGAGATAATGCAATTTGGGAACCGGCAATGTAATTAGCATGCCGAATATTACTTGGAATGTGAATTGGAACGAAATCGCCAATAGATAAGACCATTTTACAATTTGGGCCCAAGTTAGAAGCAGAGCCTAAGGTGTAAATTATCGATAGTCCATATCTCGGAAACTATAAGAGATAATGCAACTTGGCCACCGGCAATGTAATTAGCATGCCGAATATTACTTGGAATGTGAATTGGAACGAAATCGCCAATAGGTAAGACCATTTTACAATTTGGGCCCAAGTTAGAAGCAGAGCCTAAGGTGTAAATTATCGATAGTCCATATCTCGGAAACTATAGGAGATAATTCAATTTGGCAACCGGCAATGTAATTAGCATGCCGAATATTACTTGGAATGTGAATTGGAACGAAATCGCCAATAGATAAGACCATTTTACAATTTGGGCCCAAGTTAGAAGCAGAGCCTAAGGTGTAAATTATCCATAGTCCATATCTCGGAAACTATAAGAGATAATGCAATTTGGCAACCGGCAATGTAATTAGCATGCCGAATATTACTTGGAATGTGAATTGGAACGAAATCGCCAATAGATAAGACGATTTTACAATTTGGGCCCAAGTTAGAAGCAGAGCCTAAGGTGTAAATTACCGATAGTCCATATCTCGGAAACTATAAGAGATAATGCAATTTGGCAACCGGCAATGTAATTAGCATGCCGAATATTACTTGGAATGTCAATTGGAACGAAATCGCCAATAGATAAGACCATTTTACAATTTGGGCCCAAGTTAGAAGCAGAGCCTAAGGTGTAAATTATCGATAGTCCATATCTCGGAAACTATAAGAGATAATGCAATTTGGCAACCGGCAATGTAATTAGCATGCCGAATATTACTTGGAATGTGAATTGGAACGAAATCGCCAATAGGTAAGACCATTTTACAATTTGGGCCCAAGTTAGAAGCAGAGCCTAAGGTGTAAATAATCGATAGTCCATATCTCGGAAACTATAAGAGATAATGCAATTTGGGAACCGGCAATGTAATTACCATGCCGAATATTACTTGGAATGTGAATTGGAATGAAATCGCCAATAGATAAGACCATTTTACAATTTGGGCCCAAGTTAGAAGCAGAGCCTAAGGTGTAAATTATCCATAGTCCATATCTCGGAAACTATAAGAGATAATGCAATTTGGCAACCGGCAATGTAATTAGCATGCCGAATATTACTTGGAATGTGAATTGGAACGAAATCGCCAATAGATAAGACGATTTTACAATTTGGGCCCAAGTTAGAAGCAGAGCCTAAGGTGTAAATTACCGATAGTCCATATCTCGGAAACTATAAGAGATAATGCAATTTGGCAACCGGCAATGTAATTAGCATGCCGAATATTACTTGGAATGTCAATTGGAACGAAATCGCCAATAGATAAGACCATTTTACAATTTGGGCCCAAGTTAGAAGCAGAGCCTAAGGTGTAAATTATCGATAGTCCATATCTCGGAAACTATAAGAGATAATGCAATTTGGCAACCGGCAATGTAATTAGCATGCCGAATATTACTTGGAATGTGAATTGGAATGAAATCGCCAATAGATAAGACCATTTTACAATTTGGGCCCAAGTTAGAAGCAGAGCCTAAGGTGTAAATTATCGATAGTCCATATCTCGGAAAGTATCAGAGATAATGCAATTTGGCAACCGGCAATGTAATTAGCATGCCGAATATTACTTGGAATGTGAATTGGAACGAAATCGCCAATAGATAAGACGATTTTACAATTTGGGCCCAAGTTAGAAGCAGAGCCTAAGGTGTAAATTACCGATAGTCCATATCTCGGAAACTATAAGTGATAATGCAATTTGGCAACCGGCAATGTAATTAGCATGCCGAATATTACTTGGAATGTGAATTGGAACGAAATCGCCAATAGATAAGACCATTTTACAATTTGGGCCCTAGTTAGAAGCAGAGCCTAAGGTGTAAATTATCGATAGTCCATATCTCGGAAACTATAAGAGATAATGCAATTTGGCAACCGGCAATGTAATTAGCATGCCGAATATTACTTGGAATGTGAATTGGAATGAAATCGCCAATAGATAAGAAAATTTTACAATTTGGGCCCAAGTTAGAAGCAGAGCCTAAGGTGTAAATTATCCATAGTCCATATCTCGGAAACTATAAGAGATAATGCAATTTGGCAACTGGCAATGTAATTAGCATGCCGAATACTACTTGGAATGTGAATTGGGACGAAATCGCCAATAGATAAGACCATTTTACAGTTTGGGCCCAAGTTAGAAGCAGAGCCTAAGGTTAAAAATAATCGATAGTCCATATCTCGGAAACTATAAGAGTTAATGCAATTTGGGAACCGGCATTGTAATTAGCATGCCGAATATTACTTGGAATGTGAATTGGAACGAAATCGCCAATAGATAAGACCATTTTACAATTTGGGCCCAAGTTAGAAGCAGAGCCTAAGGTGTAAATTATCGATAGTCCATATCTCGTAAACTATAAGAGATAATGCAACTTGGCCACCGGCAATGTAATTAGCATGTCGAATATTACTTGGAATGTGAATTGGAACGAAATCGCCAATAGATAAGACCATTTTACAATTTGGGCCCAAGTTAGAACAGAGCCTAAGGTGTAAATTATCGATAGTCCATATCTCGGGAACTATAAGAGATAATGCAATTTGGCAACCGGCAATGTAATTAGCATGCCGAATATTACTTGGAATGTGAATTGGAACGAAATCGCCAATAGATAAGACCATTTTACAATTTGGGACCAAGTTAGAAGCAGAGCCTAAGGTGTAAATTATCCATAGTCCATATCTCGGAAACTATAAGAGATAATGCAATTTGGCAACCGGCAATGTAATTAGCATGCCGAATATTACTTGGAATGTGAATTGGAAAGAAATCGCCAATAGATAAGACCATTTTACAATTTGGGCCCAAGTTAGAAGCAGAGCCTAAGGTGTAAATTATGGATAGTCCATATCTCGGAAACTATAAGAGATAATGCAATTTCGCAACCGGCAATGTAATTAGCATGCCGAATATTACTTGGAGTGTGAATTGGAACGAAATCGCCAATAGATAAGACCATTTTACAATTTGGGCCCAAGTTAGAAGCAGAGCCTAAGATGTAAATTATCGATAGTCCGTATCTCGGAAACTATAAGAGATAATGCAATTTGGCAACCGGCAATGTAATTAGCATGCCGAATATTACTTGGAATGTGAATTGGAACGAAATCGCCAATAGATAAGACCATATTACAATTTGGGCCCAAGTTAGAAGCAGAGCCTAAGGTGTAAATTATCGATAGTCCATATCTCGGAAACTATAAGAGATAATGCAATTTGGCAACAGGCAATGTAATTAGCATGCCGAATATTACTTGGAATGTGAATTGGAACGAAATCGCCAATAGATAAGACCATTTTACAATTTGGGCCCAAGTTAGAAGCAGAGCCTAAGGTGTAAATTATCGATAGTCCATATCTCGGAAACTATAAGAGATAATGCAGTTTCGCAACCGGCAAAGTAATTAGCATGCCGAATATTACTTGGAATGTGAATTGGGACGAAATCGCCAATAGATAAGACCATTTTACAATTTGGGCCCAAGTTAGAAGCAGAGCCTAGGGTGTAAATTATCGATAGTCCATATCTCGGAAACTATAAGAGATAATGCAATTTGGCAACCGGCAATGTAATTAGCATGCCGAATATTACTTGGAATGTGAATTGGAACGAAATCGCCAATAGATAAGACCATTTTACAATTTGGGCCCAAGTTAGAAGCAGAGCCTAAGGTGTAAATTATCGATAGTCCATATCTCGGAAACTATAAGAGATAATGCAATTTGGCAACCGGCAATGTAATTAGCATGCCGAATACCACTTGTAATGTGAATTGGAACGAAATCGCCAATAGATAAGACCATTTTACAATTTGGGCCCAAGTTAGAAGCAGAGCCTAAGGTGTAAATTATCGATAGTCCATATCTCGGAAACTATAAGAGATAATTCAATTTGGCATCCGGCAATGTAATTAGCATGCCGAATATTACTTGGAATGTGAATTGGAACGAAATCGCCAATAGATAAGACCATTTTACAATTTGGGCCCAAGTTAGAAGCAGAGCCTAAGGTGTAAATTATCGATAGTCCATATCTCGGAAACTATAAGAGATAATGCAATTTGGCAACCGGCAATGTAATCAGCATGCCGAATATTACTTGGAATGTGAATTGGAACGAAATCGCCAATAGATAAGACGATTTTACAATTTGGGCCCAAGTTAGAAGCAGAGCCTAAGGTGTAAATTACCGATAGTCCATATCTCGGAAACTATAAGAGATAATACAATTTGGCAACCGGCAATGTAATTAGCATGCCGAATATTACTTGGAATGTGAATTGGAACGAAATCGCCAATAGATAAGACCGTTTTACAATTTGGCCCCAAGTTAGAAGCAGAGCCTAAGGTGTAAATTATCGATAGTCCATATCTCGGAAACTATAAGAGATAATGCAATTTGGCAACCGGCAATGTAATTAGCATGCCGAATATTACTTGGAATGTGAATTGGAATGAAATCGCCAATAGATAAGACCATTTTACAATTTGGGCCCAAGTTAGAAGCAGAGCCTAAGGTGTAAATTATCGATAGTCCATATCTCGGAAACTATAAGAGATAATGCAATTTGGCAACCGGCAATGTAATTAGCATGCCGAATATTACTTGGAATGTGAATTGGAACGAAATCGCCAATAGATAAGACGATTTTACAATTTGGGCCCAAGTTAGAAGCAGAGCCTAAGGTGTAAATTACCGATAGTCCATATCTAGGAAACTATAAGAGATAATGCAATTTGGCAACCGGCAATGTAATTAGCATGCCGAATATTACTTGGAATGTGAATTGGAACGAAATCGCCAATAGATAAGACCATTTTACAATTTGGGCCCAAGTTAGAAGCAGAGCCTAAGGTGTAAATTATCGATAGTCCATATCTCGGAAACTATAAGAGATAATGCAATTTGGCAACTGGCAATGTAATTAGCATGCCGAATATTACTTGGAATGTGAATTGGGACGAAATCGCCAATAGATAAGACCATTTTACAATTTGGGCCCAAGTTAGAAGCAGAGCCTAAGGTGTAAATTATCGATAGTCCATATCTCGGAAACTATAAGAGATAATGCAATTTGGCAACCGGCAATGTAACTAGCATGCCGAATATTACTTGGAATGTGAATTGGAACGAAATCGCCAATAGATAAGACCATTTTACAGTTTGGGCCCAAGTTAGAAGCAGAGCCTAAGGTTAAAAATAATCGATAGTCCATATCTCGGAAACTATAAGAGATAATGCAATTTGGGAACCGGCAATGTAATTAGCATGACGAATATTACTTGGAATGTGAATTGGAACGAAATCGCCAATAGATAAGACCATTTTACAATTTGGGCCCAAGTTAGAAGCAGAGCCTAAGGTGTAAATTACCGATAGTCCATATCTCGGAAACTATAAGAGATAATGCAACTTGGCCACCGGCAATGTAATTAGCATGCCGAATATTACTTGGAATGTGAATTGGAACGAAATCGCCAATAGGTAAGACCATTTTACAATTTGGGCCCAAGTTAGAAGCAGAGCCTAAGGTGTAAATTATCGATAGTCCATATCTCGGAAACTATAGGAGATAATTCAATTTGGCAACCGGCAATGTAATTAGCATGCCGAATATTACTTGGAATGTGAATTGTAACGAAATCGCAAATAGATAAGACCATTTTACAATTTGGGCCCAAGTTAGAAGCAGAGCCTAAGGTGTAAATTATCCATAGTCCATATCTCGGAAACTATAAGAGATAATGCAATTTCGCAACCGGCAATGTAATTAGCATGCCGAATATTACTTGGAGTGTGAATTGGAACGAAATCGCCAATAGATAAGACCATTTTACAATTTGGGCCCAAGTTAGAAGCAGAGCCTAAGATGTAAATTATCGATAGTCCGTATCTCGGAAACTATAAGAGATAATGCAATTTGGCAACCGGCAATGTAATTAGCATGCCGAATATTACTTGGAATGTGAATTGGAACGAAATCGCCAATAGATAAGACCATTTTACAATTTGGGCCCAAGTTAGAAGCAGAGCCTAAGGTGTAAATTATCGATAGTCCATATCTCAGAAACTATAAGAGATAATGCAATTTGGCAACTGGCAATGTAATTAGCATGCCGAATATTACTTGGAATGTGAATTGGGACGAAATCGCCAATAGATAAGACCATTTTACAATTTGGGCCCAAGTTAGAAGCAGAGCCTAAGGTGTAAATTATCGATAGTCCATATCTCGGAAACTATAAGAGATAATGCAATTTGGCAACCGGCAATGTAACTAGCATGCCGAATATTACTTGGAATGTGAATTGGAACGAAATCGCCAATAGATAAGACCATTTTACAGTTTGGGCCCAAGTTAGAAGCAGAGCCTAAGGTTAAAAATAATCGATAGTCCATATCTCGGAAACTATAAGAGATAATGCAATTTGGGAACCGGCAATGTAGTTAGCATGACGAATATTACTTGGAATGTGAATTGGAACGAAATCGCCAATAGATAAGACCATTTTACAATTTGGGCCCAAGTTAGAAGCAGAGCCTAAGGTGTAAATTATCGATAGTCCATATCTCGGAAACTATAAGAGATAATGCAACTTGGCCACCGGCAATGTAATTAGCATGCCGAATATTACTTGGAATGTGAATTGGAACGAAATCGCCAATAGGTAAGACCATTTTACAATTTGGGCCCAAGTTAGAAGCAGAGCCTAAGGTGTAAATTATCGATAGTCCATATCTCGGAAACTATAGGAGATAATTCAATTTGGCAACCGGCAATGTAATTAGCATGCCGAATATTACTTGGAATGTGAATTGTAACGAAATCGCAAATAGATAAGACCATTTTACAATTTGGGCCCAAGTTAGAAGCAGAGCCTAAGGTGTAAATTATCGATAGTCCATATCTCGGAAACTATAAGAGATAATGCAATTTGGCAACCGGCAATGTAATTAGCATGCCGAATATTACTTGGAATGTGAATTGGAACGAAATCGCCAATAGATAAGACCATTTTACACCTTAGGCTCTGCTTCTAACTTGGGCCCAAATTGTAAAATGGTCTTATCTATTGGCGATTTCGTTCCAATTCACATTCCAAGTAATATTCGGCATGCTAATTACATTGCCGGTTGCTAAATTGCATTATCTCTTAGAGTTTCCGAGATATGGACTATCGATAATTTACATCTTAGGCTCTGCTTCTAACTTGGGCCCAAATTGTAAAATGGTCTTATCTATTGCCGATTTCGTTCCAATTCACATTCCAGGTAATATTCGGCATGCTAATTACATTGCCGGTTGCCAAATTGCATTATCTCTTATAGTTTCCGAGATATGGACTATCGATAATTTACACCTTAGGCTCTGCTTCTAACTTGGGCCCAAATAATAAAATGGTCTTATCTATTGGCGATTTCATTCCAATTCACATTCCAAGTAATATTCGGCATGCTAATTACATTGCCGGTTGCCAAATTGCATTATCTCTTATAGTTTCCGAGATATGGACTATCGATAATTTACACCTTAGGCTCTGCTTCTAACTTGGGCCCAAATTGTAAAATCGCCTTATCTATTGGCGATTTCGTTCCAATTCACATTCCAAATAATATTCGGCATGCTAATTACATTGCCGGTTGCCAAATTGAATTATCTCTTATAGTTTCCGAGATATGGACTATCGATAATTTACACCTTAGGCTCTGCTTCTAACTTGGGCCCAAATTGTAAAATGGTCTTATCTATTGGCGATTTCATTCCAATTCACATTCCAAGTAATATTCGGCATGCTAATTACATTGCCGGTTGCCAAATTGCATTATCTCTTATAGTTTCCGAGATATGGACTATCGATAATTTACACCTTAGGCTCTGCTTCTAACTTGGGCCCAAATTGTAAAATGGTCTTATCTATTGGCGATTTCGTTCCAATTCACATTCCAAGGAATATTCGGCATGCTAATTACATTGCCGGTTGCCAAATTGCATTATCTCTTATAGTTTCCGAGATATGGACTATCGGTAATTTACACCTTTGGCTCTGCTTCTAACTTGGGCCCAAATTGTAAAATGGTCTTATCTATTGGCGATTTCGTTCCAATTCACATTCCAAGTAATATTCGACATGCTAATTACATTGCCGGTTGCCAAATTGCATTATCTCTTATAGTTTCCGAGATATGGACTATCGATAATTTACACCTTAGGCTCTGCTTCTAACTTGGGCCCAAATTGTAAAATGGTCTTATCTATTGGCGATTTCGTTCCAATTCACATTCCAAGTAATATTCGGCATGTTAATTAAATTGCCGGTTGCCAAATTGCATTATCTCTTATAGTTTCCGAGATATGGACTATCGATAATTTACACCTTAGGCTCTGCTTCTAACTTGGGCCCAAATTGTAAAATGGTCTTACCTATTGGCGATTTCGTTCCAATTCACATTCCAAGTAATATTCGGCATGTTAATTAAATTGCCGGTTGCCAAATTGCATTATCTCTTATAGTTTCCGAGATATGGACTATCGATAATTTACACCTTAGGCTCTGCTTCTAACTTGGGAACAAATTGTAAAATTGTCTTATCTATTGGCGATTTCGTTCCAATTCACATTCCAAGTAATATTCGGCATGCTAATTACATTGCCGGTTGCCAAATTGCATTATCTCTTATAGTTTCCGAGATATGGACTATCGATAATTTACACCTTATACTCTGCTTCTAACTTGGGCCCAAATTGTAATATGGTCTTATCTATTGGCGATTTTGTTCCAATTCACATTCCAAGTAATATTCGGCATGCTAATTACATTGCCGGTTGCCAAATTGCATTATCTCTTATAGTTTCCGACATCGTCGATCCTAAATCGCCAATAGATAAGACCATTTTACAATTTGGGCCCAAGTTAGAAGCAGAGCCTAAGGTGTAAATTATTGATAGTCCATATCTCGGAAACTATAAGAGATAATGCAATTTCGCAACCGGCAATGTAATTAGCATGCCGAATATTACTTGGAGTGTGAATTGGAACGAAATCGCCAATAGATAAGACCATTTTACAATTTGGGCCCAAGTTAGAAGCAGAGCCTAAGGTGTAAATTATCGATAGTCCGTATCTCGGAAACTATAAGAGATAATGCAATTTGGCAACCGGCAATGTAATTAGCATGCCGAATATTACTTGGAATGTGAATTGGAACGAAATCGCCAATAGATAAGACCATTTTACAATTTGGGCCCAAGTTAGAAGCAGAGCCTAAGGTGTAAATTATCGATAGTCCATATCTCGGAAACTATAAGAGATAATGCAATTTGGCAACCGGCAATGTAATTAGCATGCCGAATATTACTTGGAATGTGAATTGGAACGAAATCGCCAATAGATAAGACCATTTTACAATTTGGGCCCAAGTTAGAAGCAGAGCCTAAGGTGTAAATTATCGATAGTCCATATTTCGGAAACTATAAGAGATAATGCAATTTGGCAACCGGCAATGTAATTAGCATGCCGAATATTACTTGGAATGTGAATTGGAACGAAATCGCCAATAGATAAGACCATTTTACAATTTGGGCCCAAGTTAGAAGCAGAGCCTAAGGTGTAAATTATCGATAGTCCATATCTCGGAAACTATAAGAGATAATGCAATTTGGCAACCGGCAATGTAATTAGCATGCCGAATATTACTTGGAATGTGAATTGGAACGAAATCGCCAATAGATAAGACCATATTACAATTTGGGCCCAAGTTAGAAGCAGAGCCTAAGGTGTAAATTATCGATAGTCCATATCTCGGAAACTATAAGAGATAATGCAATTTGGCAACCGGCAATGTAATTAGTATGCCGAATATTACTTGGAATGTGAATTGGAACGAAATCGCCAATAGATAAGACCATTTTACAATTTGGGCCCAAGTTAGAAGCAGAGCCTAAGGTGTAAATTATCGATAGTCCATATCTCGGAAACTATAAGAGATAATGCAATTTGGCAACCGGCAATGTAATTAGCATGCCGAATATTACTTGGAATGTGAATTGGAACGAAATCGCCAATAGATAAGACCATATTACAATTTGGGCCCAAGTTAGAAGCAGAGCCTAAGGTGTAAATTATCGATAGTCCATATCTCGGAAACTATAAGAGATAATGCAATTTGGCAACCGGCAATGTAATTAGTATGCCGAATATTACTTGGAATGTGAATTGGAACGAAATCGCCAATAGATAAGACCATTTTACAATTTGGGCCCAAGTTAGAAGCAGAGCCTAAGGTGTAAATTATCGATAGTCCATATCTCGGAAACTATAAGAGATAATGCAATTTGGCAACCGGCAATGTAATTAGCATGCCGAATATTACTTGGAATGTGAATTGGAACGAAATCGCCAATAGGTAAGACCATTTTACAATTTGGGCCCAAGTTAGAAGCAGAGCCTAAGGTGTAAATTATCGATAGTCCATATCTCGGAAACTATAAGAGATAATGCAATTTGGCAACCGGCAATGTAATTAGCATGCCGAATATTACTTGGAATGTGAATTGGAACGAAATCGCCAATAGATAAGGCCATTTTACAATTTGGGCCCAAGTTAGAAGCAGAGCCTAAGGTGTAAATTATCGATAGTCCATTTCTCGGAAACTATAAGAGATAATGCAATTTGGCAACCGGCAATGTAATTAGCATGCCGAATATTACTTGGAATGTGAATTGGAACGAAATCGCCAATAGATAAGACCATTTTACAATTTGGGCCCAAGTTAGAAGCAGAGCCTAAGGTGTAAATTATCGATAGTCCATATCTCGGAAACTAAAAGAGATAATGCAATTTGGCAACCGGCAATGTAATTAGCATGCCGAATATTACTTGGAATGTGAATTGGGACGAAATCGCCAATAGATAAGACCATTTTACAATTTGGGCCCAAGTTAGAAGCAGAGCCTAAGGTGTAAATTATCGATAGTCCATATCTCGGAAACTATAAGAGATAATGCAATTTGGCAACCGGCAATGTAATTAGCATGCCGAATATTACTTGGAATGTGAATTGGAACGAAATCGCCAATAGATAAGACCATTTTACAATTTGGGCCCAAGTTAGAAGCAGAGCCTAAGGTGTAAATTATCGATAGTCCATATCTCGGAAACTATAAGAGATAATGCAATTTGGCAACCGGCAATGTAATTAGCATGCCGAATACCACTTGGAATATGAATTGGAACGAAATCGCCAATAGATAAAACGATTTTACAATTTGGGCCCAAGTTAAAAGCAGAGCCTAAGGTGTAAATTATCGATAGTCCATATCTCGGAAACTATAAGAGATAATTCTATTTGGCAACCGGCAATGTAATTAGCATGCCGAATATTACTTGGAATGTGAATTGGAACGAAATCGCCAATAGATAAGACCATTTTACAATTTGGGCCCAAGTTAGAAGCAGAGCCTAAGGTGTAAATTATCGATAGTCCATATCTCGGAAACTATAAGAGATAATGCAATTTGGCAACCGGCAATGTAATTAGCATGCCGAATATTACTTGGAATGTGAATTGGAACGAAATCGCCAATAGATAAGACGATTTTACAATTTTGGCCCAAGTTAGAAGCAGAGCCTAAGGTGTAAATTACCGATAGTCCATATCTCGGAAACTATAAGAGATAATGCAATTTGGCAACCGGCAATGTAATTAGCATGCCGAATATTACTTGGAATGTGAATTGAAACGAAATCGCCAATAGATAAGACCATTTTACAATTTGGGCCCAAGTTAGAAGCAGAGCCTAAGGTGTAAATTATCGATAGTCCATATCTCGGAAACTATAAGAGATAATGCAATTTGGCAACCGGCAATGTAATTAGCATGCCGAATATTACTTGGAATGTGAATTGGAATGAAATCGCCAATAGATAAGACCATTTTACAATTTGGGCCCAAGTTAGAAGCAGAGCCTAAGGTGTAAATTATCGATAGTCCATATCTCGGAAACTATAAGAGATAATGCAATTTGGCAACCGGCAATGTAATTAGCATGCCGAATATTACTTGGAATGTGAATTGGAACGAAATCGCCAATAGATAAGACGATTTTACAATTTGGGCCCAAGTTAGAAGCGGAGCCTAAGGTGTAAATTACCGATAGTCCATATCTCGGAAACTATAAGAGATAATGCAATTTGGCAACCTGCAATGTAATTAGCATGCCGAATATTACTTGGAATGCGAATTGGAACGAAATCGCCAATAGATAAGACCATTTTACAATTTGGGCCCAAGTTAGAAGCAGAGCCTAAGGTGTAAATTATCGATAGTCCATATCTCGGAAACTATAAGAGATAATGCAATTTGGCAACCGGCAATGTAATTAGCATGCCGAATATTACTTGGAATGTGAATTGGAACGAAATCGCCAATAGATAAGACGATTTTACAATTTGGGCCCAAGTTAGAAGCAGAGCCTAAGGTGTAAATTACCGATAGTCCATATCTCGGAAACTATAAGAGATAATGCAATTTGGCAACCGGCAATGTAATTAGCATGCCGAATATTACTCGGAATGTGAATTGGAACGAAATCGAAAATAGATAAGACCATTTTCAATTTGGGCCCAAATTAGAAGCAGAGCCTAAGGTGTAAATTATCGATAGTCCATATCTCGGAAACTATAGGAGATAATGCAATTTGGCAACCGACAATGTAATTAGCATGCCGAATATTACTTGGAATGTGAATTGGAACGAAATCGCCAATAGATAAGACCATTTTACAATTTGGGCCCAAGTTAGAAGCAGAGCCTAAGGTGTAAATTATCGATAGTCCATATCTGGGAAACTATAAGAGATAATGCAATTTGGCAACCGGCAATGTAATTAGCATGCCGTATACTACTTGGAATGTGAATTGGAACGAAATCGCCAATAGATAAGACCATTTTAGAGTTTGGGCCCAAGTTAGAAGCAGAGCCTAAGGTTAAAAATAATCGATAGTCCATATCTCGGAAACTATAAGAGATAATGCAATTTGGGAACCGGCAATGTAATTAGCATGCCGAATATTACTTGGAATGTGAATTGGAACGAAATCGCCAATAGGTAAGACCATTTTACAATTTGGGCCCAAGTTAGAAGCAGAGCCTAAGGTGTAAATTATCGATAGTCCATATCTCGGAAACTATAAGAGATAATGCAATTTGGCAACCGGCAATTTAATTAACATGCCGAATATTACTTGGAATGTGAATTGGAACGAAATCGCCAATAGATAAGACCATTTTACAATTTGGGCCCAAGTTAGAAGCAGAGCCTAAGGTGTAAATTATCGATAGTCCATATCTCGGAAACTATAAGAGATAATGCAATTTGGCAACCGGCAATGTAATTAGCATGCCGAATATTACTTGGAATGTGAATTGGAACGAAATAGCCAATAGATAAGACCATTTTACAATTTGGGCCCAAATTAGAAGCAGAGCCTAAGGTGTAAATTATCGATAGTCCATATCTCTGAAACTATAAGAGATAATGCAATTTGGCAACCGGCAATGTAATCAGCATGCCGAGTATTACTTGGAATGTGAATTGGAACGAAATCGCCAATAGATAAGGCCATTTTACAATTTGGGCCCAAGTTAGAAGCAGAGCCTAAGGTGTAAATTATCGATAGTCCATATCTCGGAAACTATAAAAGATAATGCAATTTGGCAACCGGCAATGTAATTAGCATGCCGAATATTACTTGGAATGTGAATTGGAACGAAATCGCCAATAGATAAGACCATTTTACAATTTGGGTCCAAGTTAGAAGCAGAGCCTAAGGTGTAAATTATCCATAGTCCATATCTCGGAAACTATAAGAGAAAATGCAATTTGGCAACTGGCAATGTAATTAGCATGCCGAATATTACTTGGAATGTGAATTGAAACGAAATCGCCAATAGATAAGACCAGTTTACAATTTGGGCCCAAGTTAGAAGCAGAGCCTAAGGTGTAAATTATCGATAGTCCATATCTCGGAAACTATAAGAGATAATGCAATTTGGCAACCGGCAATGTAATTAGCATGCCGAATATTACTTGGAATGTGAATTGGAATGAAATCGCCAATAGATAAGACCATTTTACAATTTGGGCAAAAGTTAGAAGCAGAGCCTAAGGTGTAAATTATCGATAGTCCATATCTCGGAAACTATAAGAGATAATGCAATTTGGCAACCGGCAATGTAATTAGCATGCCGAATATTACTTGGAATGTGAATTGGAACGAAATCGCCAATAGATAAGACGATTTTACAATTTGGGCCCAAGTTAGAAGCAGAGCCTAAGGTGTAAATTACCGATAGTCCATATCTCGGAAACTATAAGAGATAATGCAATTTGGCAACCGGCAATGTAATTAGCATGCCAAATATTACTTGGAATGTGAATTGGAACGAAATCGCCAATAGATAAGACCATTTTACAATTTGGGCCCAAGTTAGAAGCAGAGCCTAAGGTGTAAATTATCGATAGTCCATATCTCGGAAACTATAAGAGATAATGCAATTTGGCAACCGGCAATGTAATTAGCATGCCGAATATTACTTGGAATGTGAATTGGAATGAAATCGCCAATAGATAAGACCATTTTACAATTTGGGCCCAAGTTAGAAGCAGAGCCTAAGGTGTAAATTATCCATAGTCCATATCTCGGAAACTATAAGAGATAATGCAATTTGGCAACTGGCAATGTAATTAGCATGCCGAATATTACTTGGAATGTGAATTGGGACGAAATCGCCAATAGATAAGACCATTTTGCAATTTGGGCCCAAGTTAGAAGCAGAGCCTAAGGTGTAAATTATCGATAGTCCATATCTCGGAAACTATAAAAGATAATGCAATTTGGCAACCGGCAATGTAATTAGCATGCCGAATACTACTTGGAATGTGAATTGGAACGAAATCGCCAATAGATAAGACCATTTTACAGTTTGGGCCCAAGTTAGAAGCAGAGCCTAAGGTTAAAAATAATCGATAGTCCACATCTCGGAAACTATAAGAGATAATGCAATTTGGCAACCGGCAATGTAATTAGCATGCCGAATATTACTTGGTATGTGAATTGGAACGAAATCGCCAATAGATAAGACCATTTTACAATTTGGGCCCTAGTTAGAAGCAGAGCCTAAGGTGTAAATTATCGATGGTCCATATCTCGGAAACTATAAGAGATAATGCAATTTGGCAACCGGCAATGTAATTAGCATGCCGAATATTACTTGGAATGTGAATTGGAACGAAATCGCCAATAGATAAGACCATTTTACAATTTGGGCCCAAGTTAGAAGCAGAGCCTAAGGTGTAAATTATCGATAGTCCATATCTCGGAAACTATAAGAGATAATGCATTTTTGGCAACCGGCAATGTAATTAGCATGCCGAATATTACTTGGAATGTGAATTGGAACGAAATCGCCAATAGATAAGACCATATTACAATTTGGGCCCAAGTTAGAAGCAGAGCCTAAGGTGTAAATTATCGATAGTCCATATCTCGGAAACTATAAGAGATAATGCAATTTGGCAACCGGCAATGTAATGAGCATGCCGAATATTACTTGGAATGTGAATTGGAACGAAATCGCCAATAGATAAGACCATTTTACAATTTGGGCCCAAGTTAGAAGCAGAGCCTAAGGTGTAAATTATCGATAGTCCATATCTCGGAAACTATAAGAGATAATGCAATTTGGCAACCGGCAATGTAATTAGCATGCCGAATATTACTTGGAATGTGAATTGGAACGAAATCGCCAATAGGTAAGACCATTTTACAATTTGGGCCCAAGTTAGAAGCAGAGCCTAAGGTGTAAATTATCGATAGTCCATATCTCGGAAACTATAAGAGATAATTCAATTTGGCCACCGGCAATGTAATTAGCATGCCGAATATTACTTGGAATGTGAATTGGAACGAAATCGCCAATAGATAAGACCATTTTACAATTTGGGCCCAAGTTAGAAGCAGAGCCTAAGGTGTAAATTATCGATAGTCCATATCTCGGAAACTATAAGAGATAATGCAATTTGGCAACCGGAAATATAATTAGCATGCCGAATATTACTTGGAATGTGAATTGGAACGATATCGCCAATAGATAAGGCCATTTTACAATTTGGGCCCAAGTTAGAAGCAGAGCCTAAGGTGTAAATTATCGATCGTCCATATCTCGGAAACTATAAGAGATAATGCAATTTGGCAACCGGCAATGTAATTAGCATGCCGAATATTACTTGGAATGTGAATTGGAACGAAATCGCCAATAGATAAGACCATTTTACAATTTGGGCCCAAGTTAGAAGCAGAGCCTAAGGTGTAAATTATCGATAGTCCATATCTCGGAAATTAAAAGAGATAATGCAATTTGGCAACCGGCAATGTAATTAGCATGCCGAATATTACTTGGAATGTGAATTGGAACGAAATCGCCAATAGATAAGACCATTTTACAATTTGGGCCCAAGTTAGAAGCAGAGCCTAAGGTGTAAATTATCGATAGTCCATATCTCGGAAACTATAAGAGATAATGCAGTTTCGCAACCGGCAATGTAATTAGCATGCCGAATATTACTTGGAATGTGAATTGGGACGAAATCGCCAATAGATAAAACCATTTTACAATTTGGGCCCAAGTTAGAAGCAGAGCCTAAGGTGTAAATAATCGATAGTCCATATCTCGGAAACTATAAGAGATAATGCAATTTGGCAACCGGCAATGTAATTAGCATGCCGAATATTACTTGGAATGTGAATTGGAACGAAATCGCCAATAGATAAGACCATTTTACAATTTGGGCCCAAGTTAGAAGCAGAGCCTAAGGTGTAAATTATCGATAGTCCATATCTCGGAAACTATAAGAGATAATGCAATTTGGCAACCGGCAATGTAATTAGCATGCTGAATACCACTTGGAATGTGAATTGGAACGAAATCGCCAATAGATAAGACCATTTTACAATTTGGGCCCAAGTTAGAAGCAGAGCCTAAGGTGTAAATAATCGATAGTCCATATCTCGGAAACTATAAGAGATAATTCAATTTGGCAACCGGCAATGTAATTAGCATGCCGAATATTACTTGGAATGTGAATTGGAACGAAATCGTCAATAGATAAGACCATTTTACAATTTGGGCCCAAGTTAGAAGCAGAGCCTAAGGTGTAAATTATCGATAGTCCATATCTCGGAAACTATAAGAGATAATGCAATTTGGCAACCGGCAATGTAATTAGCATGCCGAATATTACTCGGAATGTGAATTGGAACGAAATCGCAAATAGATAAGACCATTTTCAATTTGGGCCCAAATTAGAAGCAGAGCCTAAGGTGTAAATTATCGATAGTCCATATCTCGGAAACTATAGGAGATAATGCAATTTGGCAACCGACAATGTAATTAGCATGCCGAATATTACTTGGAATGTGAATTGGAACGAAATCGCCAATAGATAAGACCATTTTACAATTTGGGCCCAAGTTAGAAGCATAGCCTAAGGTGTAAATTATCGATAGTCCATATCTCGGAAACTATAAGAGATAATGCAATTTGGCAACCGGCAATGTAATTAGCATGCCGTATACTACTTGGAATGTGAATTGGAACGAAATCGCCAATAGATAAGACCATTTTAGAGTTTGGGCCCAAGTTAGAAGCAGAGCCTAAGGTTAAAAATAATCGATAGTCCATATCTCGGAAACTATAAGAGATAATGCAATTTGGGAACCGGCAATGTAATTAGCATGCCGAATATTACTTGGAATGTGAATTGGAAGGAAATCGCCAATAGATAAGACCATTTTACAATTTGGGCCCAAGTTAGAAGCAGAGCCTAAGGTGTAAATTATCGATAGTCCATATCTCGGAAACTATAAGAGATAATGCAATTTGGCAACCGGCAATGTAATTAGCATGCCGAATATTACTTGGAATGTGAATTGGAACGAAATCGCCAATAGATAAGACCATTTTACAATTTGGGCCCAAGTTAGAAGCAGAGCCTAAGGTGTAAATTATCGATAGTCCATATCTCGGAAACTATAAGAGATAATGCAATTTGGCAACCGGCAATGTAATTAGCATGCCGAATACTACTTGGAATGTGAATTGGAACGAAATCGCCAATAGATAAGACCATTTTAGAGTTTGGGCCCAAGTTAGAAGCAGAGCCTAAGGTGTAAATTATCGATAGTCCATATCTCGGAAACTATAAGAGATAATGCTATTTGGCAACCGGCAATATAATTAGCATGCCGAATATTACTTGGAATCTGAATTGGAACGAAATCGCCAATAGATAAGGCCATTTTACAATTTGGGCCCAAGTTAGAAGCAGAGCCTAAGGTGTAAATTATCGATAGTCCATATCTCGGAAACTATAAGAGATAATGCAATTTGGCAACCGGCAATGTAATTAGCATGCCGAATATTACTTGGAATGTGAATTGGAACGAAATCGCCAATAGATAAGACCATTTTACAATTTGGGCCCAAGTTAGAAGCAGAGCCTAAGGTGTAAATTATCGATAGTCCATATCTCGGAAACTATAAGAGATAATGCAGTTTCGCAACCGGCAATGTAATTAGCATGCCGAATATTACTTGGAATGTGAATTGGGACGAAATCGCCAATAGATAAGACCTTTTTACAATTTGGGCCCAAGTTAGAAGCAGAGCCTAAGGTGTAAATTATCGATAGTCCATATCTCGGAAACTATAAGAGATAATGCAATTTGGCAACCGGCAATGTAATTAGCATGCCGAATATTACTTGGAATGTGAATTGGAACGAAATCGCCAATAGATAAGACCATTTTACAATTTGGGCCCAAGTTAGAAGCAGAGCCTAAGGTGTAAATTATCGATAGTCCATATCTCGGAAACTATAAGAGATAATGCAATTTGGCAACCGGCAATGTAATTAGCATGCCGAATATTACTTGGAATGTGAATTGGAACGAAATCGCCAATAGATAAGACGATTTTACAATTTGGGCCCAAGTTAGAAGCAGAGCCTAAGGTGTAAATTACCGATAGTCCATATCTCGGAAACTATAAGAGATAATGCAATTTGGCAACCGGCAATGTAATTAGCATGCCGAATATTACTCGGAATGTGAATTGGAACGAAATCGAAAATAGATAAGACCATTTTCAATTTGGGCCCAAATTAGAAGCAGAGCCTAAGGTGTAAATTATCGATAGTCCATATCTCGGAAACTATAGGAGATAATGCAATTTGGCAACCGACAATGTAATTAGCATGCCGAATATTACTTGGAATGTGAATTGGAACGAAATCGCCAATAGATAAGACCATTTTACAATTTGGGCCCAAGTTAGAAGCAGAGCCTAAGGTGTAAATTATCGATAGTCCATATCTCGGAAACTATAAGAGATAGTGCAATTTGGCAACCGGCAATGTAATTAGCATGCCGAATACTACTTGGAATGTGAATTGGAACGAAATCGCCAATAGATAAGACCATTTTAGAGTTTGGGCCCAAGTTAGAAGCAGAGCCTAAGGTTAAAAATAATCGATAGTCCATATCTCGGAAACTATAAGAGATAATGCAATTTGGGAACCGGCAATGTAATTAGCATGCCGAATATTACTTGGAATGTGAATTGGAACGAAATCGCCAATAGGTAAGACCATTTTACAATTTGGGCCCAAGTTAGAAGCAGAGCCTAAGGTGTAAATTATCGATAGTCCATATCTCGGAAACTATAAGAGATAATGCAATTTGGCAACCGGCAATTTAATTAACATGCCGAATATTACTTGGAATGTGAATTGGAACGAAATCGCCAATAGATAAGACCATTTTACAATTTGGGCCCAAGTTAGAAGCAGAGCCTAAGGTGTAAATTATCGATAGTCCATATCTCGGAAACTATAAGAGATAATGCAATTTGGCAACCGGCAATGTAATTAGCATGCCGAATATTACTTGGAATGTGAATTGGAACGAAATAGCCAATAGATAAGACCATTTTACAATTTGGGCCCAAATTAGAAGCAGAGCCTAAGGTGTAAATTATCGATAGTCCATATCTCTGAAACTATAAGAGATAATGCAATTTGGCAACCGGCAATGTAATCAGCATGCCGAGGATTACTTGGAATGTGAATTGGAACGAAATCGCCAATAGATAAGGCCATTTTACAATTTGGGCCCAAGTTAGAAGCAGAGCCTAAGGTGTAAATTATCGATAGTCCATATCTCGGAAACTATAAAAGATAATGCAATTTGGCAACCGGCAATGTAATTAGCATGCCGAATATTACTTGGAATGTGAATTGGAACGAAATCGCCAATAGATAAGACCATTTTACAATTTGGGTCCAAGTTAGAAGCAGAGCCTAAGGTGTAAATTATCCATAGTCCATATCTCGGAAACTATAAGAGAAAATGCAATTTGGCAACTGGCAATGTAATTAGCATGCCGAATATTACTTGGAATGTGAATTGGAATGAAATCGCCAATAGATAAGACCATTTTACAATTTGGGCCCAAGTTAGAAGCAGAGCCTAAGGTGTAAATTATCCATAGTCCATATCTCGGAAACTATAAGAGATAATGCAATTTGGCAACTGGCAATGTAATTAGCATGCCGAATATTACTTGGAATGTGAATTGGGACGAAATCGCCAATAGATAAGACCATTTTGCAATTTGGGCCCAAGTTAGAAGCAGAGCCTAAGGTGTAAATTATCGATAGTCCATATCTCGGAAACTATAAGAGATAATGCAATTTGGCAACCGGCAATGTAATTAGCATGCCGAATACTACTTGGAATGTGAATTGGAACGAAATCGCCAATAGATAAGACCATTTTACAGTTTGGGCCCAAGTTAGAAGCAGAGCCTAAGGTTAAAAATAATCGATAGTCCACATCTCGGAAACTATAAGAGATAATGCAATTTGGCAACCGGCAATGTAATTAGCATGCCGAATATTACTTGGTATGTGAATTGGAACGAAATCGCCAATAGATAAGACCATTTTACAATTTGGGCCCTAGTTAGAAGCAGAGCCTAAGGTGTAAATTATCGATGGTCCATATCTCGGAAACTATAAGAGATAATGCAATTTGGCAACCGGCAATGTAATTAGCATGCCGAATATTACTTGGAATGTGAATTGGAACGAAATCGCCAATAGATAAGACCATTTTACAATTTGGGCCCAAGTTAGAAGCAGAGCCTAAGGTGTAAATTATCGATAGTCCATATCTCGGAAACTATAAGAGATAATGCATTTTTGGCAACCGGCAATGTAATTAGCATGCCGAATATTACTTGGAATGTGAATTGGAACGAAATCGCCAATAGATAAGACCATATTACAATTTGGGCCCAAGTTAGAAGCAGAGCCTAAGGTGTAAATTATCGATAGTCCATATCTCGGAAACTATAAGAGATAATGCAATTTGGCAACCGGCAATGTAATGAGCATGCCGAATATTACTTGGAATGTGAATTGGAACGAAATCGCCAATAGATAAGACCATTTTACAATTTGGGCCCAAGTTAGAAGCAGAGCCTAAGGTGTAAATTATCGATAGTCCATATCTCGGAAACTATAAGAGATAATGCAATTTGGCAACCGGCAATGTAATTAGCATGCCGAATATTACTTGGAATGTGAATTGGAACGAAATCGCCAATAGGTAAGACCATTTTACAA
Organism: Rhynchophorus ferrugineus; assembly: GCF_030347505.1. NCBI lineage: Eukaryota > Metazoa > Arthropoda > Insecta > Coleoptera > Curculionidae > Rhynchophorus > Rhynchophorus ferrugineus. The sequence goes on along the minus strand of NW_027472801.1, from coordinate 35,012 downwards.
TTTGGGCCCAAGTTAGAAGCAGAGCCTAAGGTGTAAATTATCGATAGTCCATATCTCGGAAACTATAAGAGATAATTCAATTTGGCCACCGGCAATGTAATTAGCATGCCGAATATTACTTGGAATGTGAATTGGAACGAAATCGCCAATAGATAAGACCATTTTACAATTTGGGCCCAAGTTAGAAGCAGAGCCTAAGGTGTAAATTATCGATAGTCCATATCTCGGAAACTATAAGAGATAATGCAATTTGGCAACCGGAAATATAATTAGCATGCCGAATATTACTTGGAATGTGAATTGGAACGATATCGCCAATAGATAAGGCCATTTTACAATTTGGGCCCAAGTTAGAAGCAGAGCCTAAGGTGTAAATTATCGATCGTCCATATCTCGGAAACTATAAGAGATAATGCAATTTGGCAACCGGCAATGTAATTAGCATGCCGAATATTACTTGGAATGTGAATTGGAACGAAATCGCCAATAGATAAGACCATTTTACAATTTGGGCCCAAGTTAGAAGCAGAGCCTAAGGTGTAAATTATCGATAGTCCATATCTCGGAAATTAAAAGAGATAATGCAATTTGGCAACCGGCAATGTAATTAGCATGCCGAATATTACTTGGAATGTGAATTGGAACGAAATCGCCAATAGATAAGACCATTTTACAATTTGGGCCCAAGTTAGAAGCAGAGCCTAAGGTGTAAATTATCGATAGTCCATATCTCGGAAACTATAAGAGATAATGCAGTTTCGCAACCGGCAATGTAATTAGCATGCCGAATATTACTTGGAATGTGAATTGGGACGAAATCGCCAATAGATAAAACCATTTTACAATTTGGGCCCAAGTTAGAAGCAGAGCCTAAGGTGTAAATAATCGATAGTCCATATCTCGGAAACTATAAAAGATAATGCAATTTGGCAACCGGCAATGTAATTAGCATGCCGAATATTACTTGGAATGTGAATTGGAACGAAATCGCCAATAGATAAGACCATTTTACAATTTGGGCCCAAGTTAGAAGCAGAGCCTAAGGTGTAAATTATCGATAGTCCATATCTCGGAAACTATAAGAGATAATGCAATTTGGCAACCGGCAATGTAATTAGCATGCTGAATACCACTTGGAATGTGAATTGGAACGAAATCGCCAATAGATAAGACCATTTTACAATTTGGGCCCAAGTTAGAAGCAGAGCCTAAGGTGTAAATAATCGATAGTCCATATCTCGGAAACTATAAGAGATAATTCAATTTGGCAACCGGCAATGTAATTAGCATGCCGAATATTACTTGGAATGTGAATTGGAACGAAATCGTCAATAGATAAGACCATTTTACAATTTGGGCCCAAGTTAGAAGCAGAGCCTAAGGTGTAAATTATCGACAGTCCATATCTCGGAAACTATAAGAGATAATGCAATTTGGCAACCGGCAATGTAATTAGCATGCCGAATATTACTCGGATTGTGAATTGGAACGAAATCGAAAATAGATAAGACCATTTTCAATTTGGGCCCAAATTAGAAGCAGAGCCTAAGGTGTAAATTATCGATAGTCCATATCTCGGAAACTATAGGAGATAATGCAATTTGGCAACCGACAATGTAATTAGCATGCCGAATATTACTTGGAATGTGAATTGGAACGAAATCGCCAATAGATAAGACCATTTTACAATTTGGGCCCAAGTTAGAAGCATAGCCTAAGGTGTAAATTATCGATAGTCCATATCTGGGAAACTATAAGAGATAATGCAATTTGGCAACCGGCAATGTAATTAGCATGCCGTATACTACTTGGAATGTGAATTGGAACGAAATCGCCAATAGATAAGACCATTTTAGAGTTTGGGCCCAAGTTAGAAGCAGAGCCTAAGGTTAAAAATAATCGATAGTCCATATCTCGGAAACTATAAGAGATAATGCAATTTGGGAACCGGCAATGTAATTAGCATGCCGAATATTACTTGGAATGTGAATTGGAAGGAAATCGCCAATAGATAAGACCATTTTACAATTTGGGCCCAAGTTAGAAGCAGAGCCTAAGGTGTAAATTATCGATAGTCCATATCTCGGAAACTATAAGAGATAATGCAACTTGGCCACCGGCAATGTAATTAGCATGCCGAATATTACTTGGAATGTGAATTGGAACGAAATCGCCAATAGGTAAGACCATTTTACAATTTGGGCCCAAGTTAGAAGCAGAGCCTAAGGTGTAAATGATCCATAGTCCATATCTCTGAAACTATAAGAGATAATGCAATTTGGCAACCGGCAATGTAATCAGCATGCCGAGTATTACTTGGAATGTGAATTGGAACGAAATCGCCAATAGATAAGGCCATTTTACAATTTGGGCCCAAGTTAGAAGCAGAGCCTAAGGTGTAAATTATCGATAGTCCATATCTCGGAAACTATAAGAGATAATGCAGTTTCGCAACCGGCAATGTAATTAGCATGCCGAATATTACTTGGAATGTGAATTGGGACGAAATCGCCAATAGATAAGACCATTTTACAATTTGGGCCCAAGTTAGAAGCAGAGCCTAAGGTGTAAATTATCGATAGTCCATATCTCGGAAACTATAAGAGATAATGCAATTTGGCAACCGGCAATGTAATTAGCATGCTGAATACCACTTGGAATGTGAATTGGAACGAAATCGCCAATAGATAAGACCATTTTACAATTTGGGCCCAAGTTAGAAGCAGAGCCTAAGGTGTAAATAATCGATAGTCCATATCTCGGAAACTATAAGAGATAATTCAATTTGGCAACCGGCAATGTAATTAGCATGCCGAATATTACTTGGAATGTGAATTGGAACGAAATCGTCAATAGATAAGACCATTTTACAATTTGGGCCCAAGTTAGAAGCAGAGCCTAAGGTGTAAATTATCGACAGTCCATATCTCGGAAACTATAAGAGATAATGCAATTTGGCAACCGGCAATGTAATTAGCATGCCGAATATTACTCGGATTGTGAATTGGAACGAAATCGAAAATAGATAAGACCATTTTCAATTTGGGCCCAAATTAGAAGCAGAGCCTAAGGTGTAAATTATCGATAGTCCATATCTCGGAAACTATAGGAGATAATGCAATTTGGCAACCGACAATGTAATTAGCATGCCGAATATTACTTGGAATGTGAATTGGAACGAAATCGCCAATAGATAAGACCATTTTACAATTTGGGCCCAAGTTAGAAGCATAGCCTAAGGTGTAAATTATCGATAGTCCATATCTGGGAAACTATAAGAGATAATGCAATTTGGCAACCGGCAATGTAATTAGCATGCCGAATACTACTTGGAATGTGAATTGGAACGAAATCGCCAATAGATAAGACCATTTTAGAGTTTGGGCCCAAGTTAGAAGCAGAGCCTAAGGTTAAAAATAATCGATAGTCCATATCTCGGAAACTATAAGAGATAATGCAATTTGGGAACCGGCAATGTAATTAGCATGCCGAATATTACTTGGAATGTGAATTGGAAGGAAATCGCCAATAGATAAGACCATTTTACAATTTGGGCCCAAGTTAGAAGCAGAGCCTAAGGTGTAAATTATCGATAGTCCATATCTCGGAAACTATAAGAGATAATGCAACTTGGCCACCGGCAATGTAATTAGCATGCCGAATATTACTTGGAATGTGAATTGGAACGAAATCGCCAATAGGTAAGACCATTTTACAATTTGGGCCCAAGTTAGAAGCAGAGCCTAAGGTGTAAATGATCCATAGTCCATATCTCTGAAACTATAAGAGATAATGCAATTTGGCAACCGGCAATGTAATCAGCATGCCGAGTATTACTTGGAATGTGAATTGGAACGAAATCGCCAATAGATAAGGCCATTTTACAATTTGGGCCCAAGTTAGAAGCAGAGCCTAAGGTGTAAATTATCGATAGTCCATATCTCGGAAACTATAAGAGATAATGCAGTTTCGCAACCGGCAATGTAATTAGCATGCCGAATATTACTTGGAATGTGAATTGGGACGAAATCGCCAATAGATAAGACCATTTTACAATTTGGGCCCAAGTTAGAAGCAGAGCCTAAGGTGTAAATTATCGATAGTCCATATCTCGGAAACTATAAGAGATAATGCAATTTGGCAACCGGCAATGTAATTAGCATGCCGAATATTACTTGGAATGTGAATTGGAACGAAATAGCCAATAGATAAGACCATTTTACAATTTGGGCCCAAATTAGAAGCAGAGCCTAAGGTGTAAATTATCGATAGTCCATATCTCTGAAACTATAAGAGATAATGCAATTTGGCAACCGGCATTGTAATCAGCATGCCGAGTATTACTTGGAGTGTGAATTGGAACGAAATCGCCAATAGATAAGGCCATTTTACAATTTGGGCCCAAGTTAGAAGCAGAGCCTAAGGTGTAAATTATCGATAGTCCATATCTCGGAAACTATAAAAGATAATGCAATTTGGCAACCGGCAATGTAATTAGCATGCCGAATATTACTTGGAATGTGAATTGGAACGAAATCGCCAATAGATAAGACCATTTTACAATTTGGGTCCAAGTTAGAAGCAGAGCCTAAGGTGTAAATTATCCATAGTCCATATCTCGGAAACTATAAGAGAAAATGCAATTTGGCAACTGGCAATGTAATTAGCATGCCGAATATTACTTGGAATGTGAATTGAAACGAAATCGCCAATAGATAAGACCATTTTACAATTTGGGCCCAAGTTAGAAGCAGAGCCTAAGGTGTAAATTATCGATAGTCCATATCTCGGAAACTATAAGAGATAATGCAATTTGGCAACCGGCAATGTAATTAGCATGCCGAATATTACTTGGAATGTGAATTGGAATGAAATGGCCAATAGATAAGACCATTTTACAATTTGGGCAAAAGTTAGAAGTAGAGCCTAAGGTGTAAATTATCGATAGTCCATATCTCGGAAACTATAAGAGATAATGCAATTTGGCAACCGACAATGTAATTAGCATGCCGAATATTACTTGGAATGTGAATTGGAACGAAATCGCCAATAGATAAGACGATTTTACAATTTGGGCCCAAGTTAGAAGCAGAGCCTAAGGTGTAAATTACCGATAGTCCATATCTCGGAAACTATAAGAGATAATGCAATTTGGCAACCGGCAATGTAATTAGCATGCCAAATATTACTTGGAATGTGAATTGGAACGAAATCGCCAATAGATAAGACCATTTTACAATTTGGGCCCAAGTTAGAAGCAGAGCCTAAGGTGTAAATTATCGATAGTCCATATCTCGGAAACTATAAGAGATAATGCAATTTGGCAACCGGCAATGTAATTAGCATGCCGAATATTACTTGGAATGTGAATTGGAATGAAATCGCCAATAGATAAGACCATTTTACAATTTGGGCCCAAGTTAGAAGCAGAGCCTAAGGTGTAAATTATCCATAGTCCATATCTCGGAAACTATAAGAGATAATGCAATTTGGCAACTGGCAATGTAATTAGCATGCCGAATATTACTTGGAATGTGAATTGGGACGAAATCGCCAATAGATAAGACCATTTTGCAATTTGGGCCCAAGTTAGAAGCAGAGCCTAAGGTGTAAATTATCGATAGTCCATATCTCGGAAACTATAAGAGATAATGCAATTTGGCAACCGGCAATGTAATTAGCATGCCGAATACTACTTGGAATGTGAATTGGAACGAAATCGCCAATAGATAAGACCATTTTACAGTTTGGGCCCAAGTTAGAAGCAGAGCCTAAGGTTAAAAATAATCGATAGTCCACATCTCGGAAACTATAAGAGATAATGCAATTTGGGAACCGGCAATGTAATTAGCATGCCGAATATTACTTGGAATGTGAATTGGAACGAAATCGCCAATAGAGAAGACCATTTTACAATTTGGGCCCAAGTTAGAAGCAGAGCCTAAGGTGTAAATTATCGATAGTCCATATCTCGGAAACTATAAGAGATAATGCAATTTGGCAACCGGCAATGTAATTAGCATGCCGAATATTACTTGGAATGTGAATTGGAACGAAATCGCCAATAGATAAGACCATTTTACAATTTGGGCCCAAGTTAGAAGCAGAGCCTAAGGTGTAAATTATCGATAGTCCATATCTCGGAAACTATAAGAGATGATGCAATTTGGCAACCGGCAATGTAATTAGCATGCCGAATATTACTTGGTATGTGAATTGGAACGAAATCGCCAATAGATAAGACCATTTTACAATTTGGGCCCAAGTTAGAAGCAGAGCCTAAGGTGTAAATTATCGATGGTCCATATCTCGGAAACTATAAGAGATAATGCAATTTGGCAACCGGCAATGTAATTAGCATGCCGAATATTACTTGGAATGTGAATTGGAACGAAATCGCCAATAGATAAGACCATTTTACAATTTGGGCCCAAGTTAGAAGCAGAGCCTAAGGTGTAAATTATCGATAGTCCATATCTCGGAAACTATAAGAGATAATGCAATTTGGCAACCGGCAATGTAATTAGCATGCCGAATATTACTTGGAATGTGAATTGGAACGAAATCGCCAATAGATAAGACCATATTACAATTTGGGCCCAAGTTAGAAGCAGAGCCTAAGGTGTAAATTATCGATAGTCCATATCTCGGAAACTATAAGAGATATTGCAATTTGGCAACCGGCAATGTAATGAGCATGCCGAATATTACTTGGAATGTGAATTGGAACGAAATCGCCAATAGATAAGACCATTTTACAATTTGGGCCCAAGTTAGAAGCAGAGCCTAAGGTGTAAATTATCGATAGTCCATATCTCGGAAACTATAAGAGATAATGCAATTTGGCAACCGGCAATGTAATTAGCATGCCGAATATTACTTGGAATGTGAATTGGAACGAAATCGCCAATAGGTAAGACCATTTTACAATTTGGGCCCAAGTTAGAAGCAGAGCCTAAGGTGTAAATTATCGATAGTCCATATCTCGGAAACTATAAGAGATAATTCAATTTGGCCACCGGCAATGTAATTAGCATGCCGAATATTACTTGGAATGTGAATTGGAACGAAATCGCCAATAGATAAGACCATTTTACAATTTGGGCCCAAGTTAGAAGCAGAGCCTAAGGTGTAAATTATCGATAGTCCATATCTCGGAAACTATAAGAGATAATGCAATTTGGCAACCGGCAATATAATTAGCATGCCGAATATTACTTGGAATGTGAATTGGAACGAAATCGCCAATAGATAAGGCCATTTTACAATTTGGGCCCAAGTTAGAAGCAGAGCCTAAGGTGTAAATTATCGATAGTCCATATCTCGGAAACTATAAGAGATAATGCAATTTGGCAACCGGCAATGTAATTAGCATGCCGAATATTACTTGGAATGTGAATTGGAACGAAATCGCCAATAGATAAGACCATTTTACAATTTGGGCCCAAGTTAGAAGCAGAGCCTAAGGTGTAAATTATCGATAGTCCATATCTCGGAAATTAAAAGAGATAATGCAATTTGGCAACCGGCAATGTAATTAGCATGCCGAATATTACTTGGAATGTGAATTGGAACGAAATCGCCAATAGATAAGACCATTTTACAATTTGGGCCCAAGTTAGAAGCAGAGCCTAAGGTGTAAATTATCGATAGTCCATATCTCGGAAACTATAAGAGATAATGCAGTTTCGCAACCGGCAATGTAATTAGCATGCCGAATATTACTTGGAATGTGAATTGGGACGAAATCGCCAATAGATAAGACCATTTTACAATTTGGGCCCAAGTTAGAAGCAGAGCCTAAGGTGTAAATTATCGATAGTCCATATCTCGGAAACTATAAGAGATAATGCAATTTGGCAACCGGCAATGTAATTAGCATGCCGAATATTACTTGGAATGTGAATTGGAACGAAATCGCCAATAGATAAGACCATTTTACAATTTGGGCCCAAGTTAGAAGCAGAGCCTAAGGTGTAAATTATCGATAGTCCATATCTCGGAAACTATAAGAGATAATGCAATTTGGCAACCGGCAATGTAATTAGCATGCCGAATACCACTTGGAATGTGAATTGGAACGAAATCGCCAATAGATAAGACCATTTTACAATTTGGGCCCAAGTTAGAAGCAGAGCCTAAGGTGTAAATAATCGATAGTCCATATCTCGGAAACTATAAGAGATAATTCAATTTGGCAACCGGCAATGTAATTAGCATGCCGAATATTACTTGGAATGTGAATTGGAACGAAATCGTCAATAGATAAGACCATTTTACAATTTGGGCCCAAGTTAGAAGCAGAGCCTAAGGTGTAAATTATCGATAGTCCATATCTCGGAAACTATAAGAGATAATGCAATTTGGCAACCGGCAATGTAATTAGCATGCCGAATATTACTTGGAATGTGAATTGGAACGAAATCGCCAATAGATAAGACGATTTTACAATTTGGGCCCAAGTTAGAAGCAGAGCCTAAGGTGTAAATTACCGATAGTCCATATCTCGGAAACTATAAGAGACAATGCAATTTGGCAACCGGCAATGTAATTAGCATGCCAAATATTACTCGGAATGTGAATTGGAACGAAATCGAAAATAGATAAGACCATTTTCAATTTGGGCCCAAATTAGAAGCAGAGCCTAAGGTGTAAATTATCGATAGTCCATATCTCGGAAACTATAGGAGATAATGCAATTTGGCAACCGACAATGTAATTAGCATGCCGAATATTACTTGGAATGTGAATTGGAACGAAATCGCCAATAGATAAGACCATTTTACAATTTGGGCCCAAGTTAGAAGCATAGCCTAAGGTGTAAATTATCGATAGTCCATATCTCGGAAACTATAAGAGATAATGCAATTTGGCAACCGGCAATGTAATTAGCATGCCGAATACTACTTGGAATGTGAATTGGAACGAAATCGCCAATAGATAAGACCATTTTAGAGTTTGGGCCCAAGTTAGAAGCAGAGCCTAAGGTTAAAAATAATCGATAGTCCATATCTCGGAAACTATAAGAGATAATGCAATTTGGGAACCGGCAATGTAATTAGCATGCCGAATATTACTTGGAATGTGAATTGGAAGGAAATCGCCAATAGATAAGACCATTTTACAATTTGGGCCCAAGTTAGAAGCAGAGCCTAAGGTGTAAATTATCGATAGTCCATATCTCGGAAACTATAAGAGATAATGCAACTTGGCCACCGGCAATGTAATTAGCATGCCGAATATTACTTGGAATGTGAATTGGAACGAAATCGCCAATAGGTAAGACCATTTTACAATTTGGGCCCAAGTTAGAAGCAGAGCCTAAGGTGTAAATGATCCATAGTCCATATCTCTGAAACTATAAGAGATAATGCAATTTGGCAACCGGCAATGTAATCAGCATGCCGAGTATTACTTGGAATGTGAATTGGAACGAAATCGCCAATAGATAAGGCCATTTTACAATTTGGGCCCAAGTTAGAAGCAGAGCCTAAGGTGTAAATTATCGATAGTCCATATCTCGGAAACTATAAAAGATAATGCAATTTGGCAACCGGCAATGTAATTAGCATGCCGAATATTACTTGGAATGTGAATTGGAACGAAATCGCCAATAGATAAGACGAATTTACAATTTGGGCCCAAGTTAGAAGCAGAGCCTAAGGTGTAAATTACCGATAGTCCATATCTCGGAAACTATAAGAGATAATGCAATTTGGCAACCGGCAATGTAATTAGCATGCCGAATATTACTTGGAATATGAATTGGAACGAAATCGCCAATAGATAAGACCATTTTACAATTTGGGCCCAAGTTAGAAGCAGAGCCTAAGGTGTAAATTATCGATAGTCCATATCTCGGAAACTATAAGAGATAATGCAATTTGGCAACCGGCAATGTAATTAGCATGCCGAATATTACTTGGAATGTGAATAGGAATGAAATCGCCAATAGATAAGACCATTTTACAATTTGGGCCCAAGTTAGAAGTAGAGCCTAAGGTGTAAATTATCCATAGTCCATATCTCGGAAACTATAAGAGATAATGCAATTTGGCAACTGGCAATGTAATTAGCATGCCGAATATTACTTGGAATGTGAATTGGGACGAAATCGCCAATAGATAAGACCATTTTACAATTTGGGCCCAAGTTAGAAGCAGAGCCTAAGGTGTAAATTATCGATAGTCCATATCTCGGAAACTATAAGAGATAATGCAATTTGGCAACAGGCAATGTAATTAGCATGCCGAATACTACTTGGAATGTGAATTGGAACGAAATCGCCAATAGATAAGACCATTTTACAGTTTGGGCCCAAGTTAGAAGCAGAGCCTAAGGTTAAAAATAATCGATAGCCCATATCTCGGAAACTATAAGAGATAATGCAATTTGGGAACCGGCAATGTAATTAGCATGCCGAATATTACTTGGAATGTGAATTGGAACGAAATCGCCAATAGAGAAGACCATTTTACAATTTGGGCCCAAGTTAGAAGCAGAGCCTAAAGTGTAAATTATCGATAGTCCATATCTCGGAAACTATAAGAGATAATGCAATTTGGCAACCGGCAATGTAATTAGCATGCCGAATATTACTTGGAATGTGAATTGGAACGAAATCGCCAATAGATTAGACCATTTTACACTTTGGGCCCAAGTTAGAAGCAGAGCCTAAGGTGTAAATTATCGATAGTCCATGTCTGGGAAACTATAAGAGATAATGCAATTTGGCAACCGGCAATGTAATTAGCATGCCGAATATTACTTGGAATATGAATTGGAACGAAATCGCCAATAGATAAGACCATTTTACAATTTGGGCCCAATTTAGAAGCAGAGCCTAAGGTGTAAATTATCCATAGTCCATATCTCGGAAACTATAAGAGATAATGCAATTTGGCAACCGGCAATGTAATTAGCATGCCGAATATTACTTGGAATGTGAATTGAAACGAAATCGCCAATAGATAAGACCATTTTACAATTTGGGCCCAAGTTAGAAGCAGAGCCTAAGGTGTAAATTATCGATAGTCCATATCTCGGAAACTATAAGAGATAATGCAATTTGGCAACCGGCAATGTAATTAGCATGCCGAATATTACTTGGAATGTGAATTGGAACGAAATCGCCAATAGATAAGACGAATTTACAATTTGGGCCCAAGTTAGAAGCAGAGCCTAAGGTGTAAATTACCGATAGTCCATATCTCGGAAACTATAAGAGATAATGCAATTTGGCAACCGGCAATGTAATTAGCATGCCGAATATTACTTGGAATGTGAATTGCAATGAAATCGCCAATAGATAAGACCATTTTACAATTTGGGCAAAAGTTAGAAGCAGAGCCTAAGGTGTAAATTATCGATAGTCCATATCTCGGAAACTATAAGAGATAATGCAATTTGGCAACCGGCAATGTAATTAGCATGCCGAATATTACTTGGAATGTGAATTGGAACGAAATCGCCAATAGATAAGACCATTTTACAATTTGTGCCCAAGTTAGAAGCAGAGCCTAAGGTGTAAATTATCGATAGTCCATATCTCGGAAACTATAAGAGATAATGCAATTTGGCAACCGGCAATGTAATTAGCATGCCGAATATTACTTGGAATGTGAATTGGAATGAAATCGCCAATAGATAAGACCATTTTACAATTTGGGCCCAAGTTAGAAGTAGAGCCTAAGGTGTAAATTATCCATAGACCATATCTCGGAAACTATAAGAGATAATGCAATTTGGCAACTGGCAATGTAATTAGCATGCCGAATATTACTTGGAATGTGAATTGGGACGAAATCGCCAATAGATAAGACCATTTTACAATTTGGGCCCAAGTTAGAAGCAGAGCCTAAGGTGTAAATTATCGATAGTCCATATCTCGGAAACTATAAGAGATAATGCAATTTGGCAACCGGCAATGTAATTAGCATGCCGAATACTACTTGGAATGTGAATTGGAACGAAATCGCCAATAGATAAGACCATTTTACAGTTTGGGCCCAAGTTAGAAGCAGAGCCTAAGGTTAAAAATAATCGATAGTCCACATCTCGGAAACTATAAGAGATAATGCAATTTGGGAACCGGCAATGTAATTAGCATGCCGAATATTACTTGGAATGTGAATTGGAACGAAATCGCCAATAGAGAAGACCATTTTACAATTTGGGCCCAAGTTAGAAGCAGAGCCTAAAGTGTAAATTATCGATAGTCCATATCTCGGAATCTATAAGAGATAATGCAATTTGGCAACCGGCAATGTAATTAGCATGCCGAATATTACTTGGAATGTGAATTGGAACGAAATCGCCAATAGATAAGACCATTTTACACTTTGGGCCCAAGTTAGAAGCAGAGCCTAAGGTGTAAATTATCGATAGTCCATATCTCGGAAACTATAAGAGATAATGCAATTTGGCAACCGGCAATGTAATTAGCATGCCGAATATTACTTGGAATATGAATTGGAACGAAATCGCCAATAGATAAGACCATTTTACAATTTGGGCCCAATTTAGAAGCAGAGCCTAAGGTGTAAATTATCCATAGTCCATATCTCGGAAACTATAAGAGATAATGCAATTTGGCAACCGGCAATGTAATTAGCATGCCGAATATTACTTGGAATGTGAATTGGAACGAAATCGCCAATAGACAAGACCATTTTACAATTTGGGCCCAAGTTAGAAGCAGAGCCTAAGGTGTAAATTATTGATAGTCCATATCTCGGAAACTATAAGAGATAATGCAATTTCGCAACCGGCAATGTAATTAGCATGCCGAATATTACTTGGAGTGTGAATTGGAACGAAATCGCCAATAGATAAGACCATTTTACAATTTGGGCCCAAGTTAGAAGCAGAGCCTAAGGTGTAAATTATCGATAGTCCATATCTCGGAAACTATAAGAGATAATGCAATTTGGCAACCGGCAATGTAATTAGCATGCCGAATATTACTTGGAATGTGAATTGGAACGAAATCGCCAATAGATAAGACCATTTTACAATTTGGGCCCAAGTTAGAAGCAGAGCCTAAGGTGTAAATTATCGATAGTCCATATCTCGGAAACTATAAGAGATAATGCAATTTGGCAACCGGCATTGTAATTAGCATGCCGAATATTACTTGGAATGTGAATTGGAACGAAATCGCCAATAGATAAGACCATTTTACAATTTGGGCCCAAGTTAGAAGCAGAGCGTAAGGTGTAAATTATCGATAGTCCATATCTCGGAAACTATAAGAGATAATGCAATTTGGCAACCGGCAATGTAATTAGCATGCCGAATATTACTTGGAATGTGAATTGGAACGAAATCGCCAATAGATAAGACCATTTTACAATTTGGGCCCAAGTTAGAAGCAGAGCTTAAGGTGTAAATTATCGATAGTCCATATCTCGGAAACTATAAGAGATAATGCAATTTGGCAACCGGCAATGTAATTAGCATGCCGAATATTACTTGGAATGTGAATTGGAACGAAATCGCCAATAGGTAAGACCATTTTACAATTTGGGCCCAAGTTAGAAGCAGAGCCTAAGGTGTAAATTATCGATAGTCCATATCTCGGAAACTATAAGAGATAATTCAATTTGGCCACCGGCAATGTAATTAGCATGCCGAATATTACTTGGAATGTGAATTGGAACGAAATCGCCAATAGATAAGACCATTTTACAATTTGGGCCCAAGTTAGAAGCAGAACCTAAGGTGTAAATTATCCATAGTCCATATCTCGGAAACTATAAGAGATAATGCAATTTGGCAACTGGCAATGTAATTAGCATGCCGAATATTACTTGGAATGTGAATTGGGACGAAATCGCCAATAGATAAGACCATTTTACAATTTGGGCCCAAGTTAGAAGCAGAGCCTAAGGTGTAAATTATCGATAGACCATATCTCGGAAACTATAAGAGATAATGCAATTTGGCAACCGGCAATGTAATTAGCATGCCGAATACTACTTGGAATGTGAACTGGAACGAAATCGCCAATAGATAAGGCCATTTTACAGTTTGGGCCCAAGTTAGAAGCAGAGCCTAAGGTTAAAAATAATCGATAGTCCATATCTCGGAAACTATAAGAGATAATGCAATTTGGGAACCGGCAATGTAATTAGCATGCCGAATATTACTTGGAATGTGAATTGGAACGAAATCGCCAATAGAGAAGACCATTTTACAATTTGGGCCCAAGTTAGAAGCAGAGCCTAAGGTGTAAATTATCGATAGTCCATATCTCGGAAACTATAAGAGATAATGCAATTTGGCAACCGGCAATGTAATTAGCATGCCGAATATTACTTGGAATGTGAATTGGAACGAAATCGCCAATAGATAAGACCATTTTTCAATTTGGGCCCAAGTTAGAAGCAGAGCCTAAGGTGTAAATTTTCGATAGTCCATATCTCGGAAACTATAAGAGATAATGCAATTTGGCAACCGGCAATGTAATTAGCATGCCGAATATTACTTGGAATGTGAATTGGAACGAAATCGCCAATAGATAAGACCATTTTACAATTTGGGCCCAAGTTAGAAGCAGAGCCTAAGGTGTAAATTATCCATAGTCCATATCTCGGAAACTATAAGAGATAATGCAATTTGGCAACCGGCAATGTAATTAGCATGCCGAATATTACTTGGAATGTGAATTGGAACGAAATCGCCAATAGATAAGACCATTTTACAATTTGGGCCCAAGTTAGAAGCAGAGCCTAAGGTGTAAATTATTGATAGTCCATATCTCGGAAACTGTAAGAGATAATGCAATTTCGCAACCGGCAATGTAATTAGCATGCCGAATATTACTTGGAGTGTAAATTGGAACGAAATCGCCAATAGATAAGACCATTTTACAATTTGGGCCCAAGTTAGAAGCAGAGCCTAAGGTGTAAATTATCGATAGTCCGTATCTCGGAAACTATAAGAGATAATGCAATTTGGCAACCGGCAATGTAATTGGCATGCCGAACATTACTTGGAATGTGAATTGGAACGAAATCGCCAATAGATAAGACCATTTTACAATTTGGGCCCAAGTTAGAAGCAGAGCCTAAGGTGTAAATTATCGATAGTCCATATCTCGGAAACTATAAGAGAAAATGCAATTTGGCAACCGGCAATGTAATTAGCATGCCGAATATTACTTGGAATGTGAATTGGAACGAAATCGCCAATAGATAAGACCATTTTACAATTTGGGCCCAAGTTAGAAGCAGAGCCTAAGGTGTAAATTATCGATAGTCCATATCTCGGAAACTATAAGAGATAATGCAATTTGGCAACCGGCAATGTAATTAGCATGCCGAATATTACTTGGAATGTGAATTGGAACGAAATCGCCAATAGAAAAGACGATTTTACAATTTGGGCCCAAGTTAGAAGCAGAGCCTAAGGTGTAAATTATCGATAGTCCATATCTCGGAAACTATAAGAGATAATGCAATTTAGCAACCGGCAATGTAATTAGCATGCCGAATATTACTTGGAATGTGAATTGGAACGAAATCGCCAATAGATAAGACCATTTTACAATTTGGGCCCAAGTTAGAAGCAGAGCCTAAGGTGTAAATTATCGATAGTCCATATCTCGGAAACTATAAGAGATAATGCAATATGGCAACCGGCAATGTAATTAGCATGCCGAATATTACTTGGAATGTGAATTGGAACGAAATCGCCAATAGATAAGACCATTTTACAATTTGGGCCCAAGTTAGAAGCAGAGCCTAAGGTTTAAATTATCGATAGTCCATATCTCGGAAACTATAAGAGATAATGCAATTTGGCAACCGGCAATGTAATTAGCATGCCGAATATTACTTGGAATGTGAATTGGAATGAAATCGCCAATAGATAAGACCATTTTACAATTTGGGCCCAAGTTAGAAGCAGAGCCTAAGGTTAAAAATAATCGATAGTCCATATCTCGGAAACTATAAGAGATAATGCAGTTTCGCAACCGGCAATGTAATTAGCATGCCGAATATTACTTGGAATGTGAATTGGGACGAAATCGCCAATAGATAAGACCATTTTACAATTTGGGCCCAAGTTAGAAGCAGAGCCTAAGGTGTAAATTATCGATAGTCCATATCTCGGAAACTATAAGAGATAATGCAATTTGGCAACCGGCAATGTAATTAGCATGCCGAATATTACTTGGAATGTGAATTGGAACGAATTCGCCAATAGATAAGACCATTTTACAATTTGGGCCCAAGTTAGAAGCAGAGCCTAAGGTTTAAATTATCGATAGTCCATATCTCGGAAACTATAAGAGATAATGCAATTTGGCAACCGGCAATGTAATTAGCATGCCGAATATTACTTGGAATGTGAATTGGAACGAATTCGCCAATAGATAAGACCATTTTACAATTTGGGCCCAAGTTAGAAGCAGAGCCTAAGGTGTAAATTATCGATAGTCCATATCTCGGAAACTATAAGAGATAATGCAATTTCGCAACCGGCAATGTAATTAGCATGCCGAATATTACTTGGAGTGTGAATTGGAACGAAATCGCCAATAGATAAGACCATTTTACAATTTGGGCCCAAGTTAGAAGCAGAGCCTAAGGTGTAAATTATCGATAGTCCGTATCTCGGAAACTATAAGAGATAATGTAATTTGGCAACCGGCAATGTAATTAGCATGCCGAATATTACTTGGAATGTGAATTGGAACGAAATCGCCAATAGATAAGACCATTTTACAATTTGGGCCCAAGTTAGAAGCAGAGCCTAAGGTGTAAATTATCGATAGTCCATATCTCGGAAACTATAAGAGATAATGCAATTTGGCAACCGGCAATGTAATTAGCATGCCGAATATTACTTGGAATGTGAATTGGAACGAAATCGCCAATAGATAAGACCATTTTACAATTTGGGCCCAAGTTAGAAGCAGAGCCTTAGGTGTAAATTATCGATAGTCCATATCTCGGAAACTATAAGAGATAATGCAATTTGGCAACCGGCAATGTAATTAGCATGCCGAATATTACTTGGAATGTGAATTGGAACGAAATCGCCAATAGATAAGACCATTTTACAATTTGGGCCCAAGTTAGAAGCAGAGCCTAAGGTGTAAATTATCGATAGTCCATATCTCGGAAACTATAAGAGATAATGCAATTTGGCAACCGGCAATGTAATTAGCAGGCCGAATATTACTTGGAATGTGAATTGGAACGAAATCGCCAATAGATAAGACCATATTACAATTTGGGCCCAAGTTAGAAGCAGAGCCTAAGGTGTAAATTATCGATAGTCCATATCTCGGAAACTATAAGAGATAATGCAATTTGGCAACCGGCAATGTAATTGGCATGCCGAATATTACTTGGAATGTGAATTGGAACGAAATCGCCAATAGATAAGACCATTTTACAATTTGGGCCCAAGTTAGAAGCAGAGCCTAAGGTGTAAATTATCGATAGTCCATATCTCGGAAACTATAAGAGATAATGCAATTTGGCAACCGGCAATGTAATTAGCATGCCGAATATTACTTGGAATGTGAATTGGAACGTAATCGCCAATAGGTAAGACCATTTTACAATTTGGGCCCAAGTTAGAAGCAGAGCCTAAGGTGTAAATTATCGATAGTCCATATCTCGGAAACTATAAGAGATAATTCAATTTGGCCACCGGCAATGTAATTAGCATGCCGAATATTACTTGGAATGTGAATTGGAACGAAATCGCCAATAGATAAGACCATTTTACAATTTGGGCCCAAGTTAGAAGCAGAGCCTAAGGTGTAAATTATCGATAGTCCATATCTCGGAAATTAAAAGAGATAATGCAATTTGGAAACCGGCAATGTAATTAGCATGCCGAATATTACTTGGAATGTGAATTCGAACGAAATCGCCAATAGATAAGTCCATTTTACAATTTGGGCCCAAGTTAGAAGCAGAGCCTAAGGTGTAAATTATCGATAGTCCATATCTCGGAAACTATAAGAGATAATGCAGTTTCGCAACCGGCAATGTAATTAGCATGCCGAATATTACTTGGAATGTGAATTGGGACGAAATCGCCAATAGATAAGACCATTTTACAATTTGGGCCCAAGTTAGAAGCAGAGCCTAAGGTGTAAATTATCGATAGTCCATATCTCGGAAACTATAAGAGATAATGCAATTTGGCAACCGGCAATGTAATTAGCATGCCGAATATTACTTGGAATGTGAATTGGAACGAAATCGCCAATAGATAAGACCATTTTACAATTTGGGCCCAAGTTAGAAGCAGAGCCTAAGGTGTAAATTATCGATAGTCCATATCTCGGAAACTATAATAGATAATGCAATTTGGCAACCGGCAATGTAATTAGCATGCCGAATACCACTTGGAATGTGAATTGAAACGAAATCGCCAATAGATAAGACCATTTTACAATTTGGGCCCAAGTTAGAAGCAGAGCCTAAGGTGTAAATTATCGATAGTCCATATCTCGGAAACTATAAGAGATAATTCAATTTGGCAACCGGCAATGTAATTAGCATGCCGAATATTACTTGGAATGTGAATTGGAACGAAATCGCCAATAGATAAGACCATTTTACAATTTGGGCCCAAGTTAGAAGCAGAGCCTAAGGTGTAAATTATCGATAGTCCATATCTCGGAAACTATAAGAGATAATGCAATTTGGCAACCGGCAATGTAATTAGCATGCCGAATATTACTTGGAATGTGAATTGGAACGAAATCGCCAATAGATAAGACGATTTTACAATTTGGGCCCAAGTTAGAAGCAGAGCCTAAGGTGTAAATTACCGATAGTCCATATCTCGGAAACTATAAGAGATAATGCAATTTGGCAACCGGCAATGTAATTAGCATGCCGAATATTACTCGGAATGTGAATTGGAACGAAATCGCCAATAGATAAGACCATTTTCAATTTGGGCCCAAGTTAGAAGCAGAGCCTAAGGTGTAAATTATCGATAGTCCATATCTCGGAAACTATAGGAGATAATGCAATTTGGCAACAGACAATGTAATTAGCATGCCGAATATTACTTGGAATGTGAATTGGAACGAAATCGCCAATAGATAAGACGAATTTACAATTTGGGCCCAAGTTAGAAGCAGAGCCTAAGGTGTAAATTACCGATAGTCCATATCTCGGAAATTATAAGAGATAATGCAATTTGGCAACCGGCAATGTAATTAGCATGCCGAATATTACTTGGAATGTGAATTGCAATGAAATCGCCAATAGATAAGACCATTTTACAATTTGGGCAAAAGTTAGAAGCAGAGCCTAAGGTGTAAATTATCGATAGTCCATATCTCGGAAACTATAAGAGATAATGCAATTTGGCAACCGGCAATGTAATTAGCATGCCGAATATTACTTGGAATGTGAATTGGAACGAAATCGCCAATAGATAAGACGAATTTACAATTTGGGCCCAAGTTAGAAGCAGAGCCTAAGGTGTAAATTACCGATAGTCCATATCTCGGAAACTATAAGAGATAATGCAATTTGGCAACCGGCAATGTAATTAGCATGCCGAATATTACTTGGAATATGAATTGGAACGAAATCGCCAATAGATAAGACCATTTTACAATTTGTGCCCAAGTTAGAAGCAGAGCCTAAGGTGTAAATTATCGATAGTCCATATCTCGGAAACTATAAGAGATAATGCAATTTGGCAACCGGCAATGTAATTAGCATGCCGAATATTACTTGGAATGTGAATTGGAATGAAATCGCCAATAGATAAGACCATTTTACAATTTGGGCCCAAGTTAGAAGTAGAGCCTAAGGTGTAAATTATCCATAGTCCATATCTCGGAAACTATAAGAGATAATGCAATTTGGCAACTGGCAATGTAATTAGCATGCCGAATATTACTTGGAATGTGAATTGGGACGAAATCGCCAATAGATAAGACCATTTTACAATTTGGGCCCAAGTTAGAAGCAGAGCCTAAGGTGTAAATTATCGATAGTCCATATCTCGGAAACTATAAGAGATAATGCAATTTGGCAACCGGCAATGTAATTAGCATGCCGAATACTACTTGGAATGTGAATTGGAACGAAATCGCCAATAGATAAGACCATTTTACAGTTTGGGCCCAAGTTAGAAGCAGAGCCTAAGGTTAAAAATAATCGATAGTCCACATCTCGGAAACTATAAGAGATAATGCAATTTGGGAACCGGCAATGTAATTAGCATGCCGAATATTACTTGGAATGTGAATTGGAACGAAATCGCCAATAGAGAAGACCATTTTACAATTTGGGCCCAAGTTAGAAGCAGAGCCTAAAGTGTAAATTATCGATAGTCCATATCTCGGAATCTATAAGAGATAATGCAATTTGGCAACCGGCAATGTAATTAGCATGCCGAATATTACTTGGAATGTGAATTGGAACGAAATCGCCAATAGATAAGACCATTTTACACTTTGGGCCCAAGTTAGAAGCAGAGCCTAAGGTGTAAATTATCGATAGTCCATATCTCGGAAACTATAAGAGATAATGCAATTTGGCAACCGGCAATGTAATTAGCATGCCGAATATTACTTGGAATATGAATTGGAACGAAATCGCCAATAGATAAGACCATTTTACAATTTGGGCCCAATTTAGAAGCAGAGCCTAAGGTGTAAATTATCCATAGTCCATATCTCGGAAACTATAAGAGATAATGCAATTTGGCAACCGGCAATGTAATTAGCATGCCGAATATTACTTGGAATGTGAATTGGAACGAAATCGCCAATAGACAAGACCATTTTACAATTTGGGCCCAAGTTAGAAGCAGAGCCTAAGGTGTAAATTATTGATAGTCCATATCTCGGAAACTATAAGAGATAATGCAATTTCGCAACCGGCAATGTAATTAGCATGCCGAATATTACTTGGAATGTGAATTGGAACGAAATCGCCAATAGATAAGACCATTTTACAATTTGGGCCCAAGTTAGAAGCAGAGCCTAAGGTGTAAATTATCGATAGTCCATATCTCGGAAACTATAAGAGATAATGCAATTTGGCAACCGGCATTGTAATTAGCATGCCGAATATTACTTGGAATGTGAATTGGAACGAAATCGCCAATAGATAAGACCATTTTACAATTTGGGCCCAAGTTAGAAGCAGAGCGTAAGGTGTAAATTATCGATAGTCCATATCTCGGAAACTATAAGAGATAATGCAATTTGGCAACCGGCAATGTAATTAGCATGCCGAATATTACTTGGAATGTGAATTGGAACGAAATCGCCAATAGATAAGACCATTTTACAATTTGGGCCCAAGTTAGAAGCAGAGCTTAAGGTGTAAATTATCGATAGTCCATATCTCGGAAACTATAAGAGATAATGCAATTTGGCAACCGGCAATGTAATTAGCATGCCGAATATTACTTGGAATGTGAATTGGAACGAAATCGCCAATAGGTAAGACCATTTTACAATTTGGGCCCAAGTTAGAAGCAGAGCCTAAGGTGTAAATTATCGATAGTCCATATCTCGGAAACTATAAGAGATAATTCAATTTGGCCACCGGCAATGTAATTAGCATGCCGAATATTACTTGGAATGTGAATTGGAACGAAATCGCCAATAGATAAGACCATTTTACAATTTGGGCCCAAGTTAGAAGCAGAACCTAAGGTGTAAATTATCCATAGTACATATCTCGGAAACTATAAGAGATAATGCAATTTGGCAACTGGCAATGTAATTAGCATGCCGAATATTACTTGGAATGTGAATTGGGACGAAATCGCCAATAGATAAGACCATTTTACAATTTGGGCCCAAGTTAGAAGCAGAGCCTAAGGTGTAAATTATCGATAGACCATATCTCGGAAACTATAAGAGATAATGCAATTTGGCAACCGGCAATGTAATTAGCATGCCGAATACTACTTGGAATGTGAACTGGAACGAAATCGCCAATAGATAAGGCCATTTTACAGTTTGGGCCCAAGTTAGAAGCAGAGCCTAAGGTTAAAAATAATCGATAGTCCATATCTCGGAAACTATAAGAGATAATGCAATTTGGGAACCGGCAATGTAATTAGCATGCCGAATATTACTTGGAATGTGAATTGGAACGAAATCGCCAATAGATAAGACCATTTTACAATTTGGGCCCAAGTTAGAAGCAGAGCCTAAGGTGTAAATTATCCATAGTCCATATCTCGGAAACTATAAGAGATAATGCAATTTGGCAACCGGCAATGTAATTAGCATGCCGAATATTACTTGGAATGTGAATTGGAACGAAATCGCCAATAGATAAGACCATTTTACAATTTGGGCCCAAGTTAGAAGCAGAGCCTAAGGTGTAAATTATTGATAGTCCATATCTCGGAAACTGTAAGAGATAATGCAATTTCGCAACCGGCAATGTAATTAGCATGCCGAATATTACTTGGAGTGTAAATTGGAACGAAATCGCCAATAGATAAGACCATTTTACAATTTGGGCCCAAGTTAGAAGCAGAGCCTAAGGTGTAAATTATCGATAGTCCGTATCTCGGAAACTATAAGAGATAATGCAATTTGGCAACCGGCAATGTAATTAGCATGCCGAACATTACTTGGAATGTGAATTGGAACGAAATCGCCAATAGATAAGACCATTTTACAATTTGGGCCCAAGTTAGAAGCAGAGCCTAAGGTGTAAATTATCGATAGTCCATATCTCGGAAACTATAAGAGAAAATGCAATTTGGCAACCGGCAATGTAATTAGCATGCCGAATATTACTTGGAATGTGAATTGGAACGAAATCGCCAATAGATAAGGCCATTTTACAATTTGGGCCCAAGTTAGAAGCAGAGCCTAAGGTGTAAATTATCGATAGTCCATATCTCGGAAACTATAAGAGATAATGCAATTTGGCAACCGGCAATGTAATTAGCATGCCGAATATTACTTGGAATGTGAATTGGAACGAAATCGCCAATAGAAAAGACGATTTTACAATTTGGGCCCAAGTTAGAAGCAGAGCCTAAGGTGTAAATTATCGATAGTCCATATCTCGGAAACTATAAGAGATAATGCAATTTAGCAACCGGCAATGTAATTAGCATGCCGAATATTACTTGGAATGTGAATTGGAACGAAATCGCCAATAGATAAGACCATTTTACAATTTGGGCCCAAGTTAGAAGCAGAGCCTAAGGTGTAAATTATCGATAGTCCATATCTCGGAAACTATAAGAGATAATGCAATATGGCAACCGGCAATGTAATTAGCATGCCGAATATTACTTGGAATGTGAATTGGAACGAAATCGCCAATAGATAAGACCATTTTACAATTTGGGCCCAAGTTAGAAGCAGAGCCTAAGGTTTAAATTATCGATAGTCCATATCTCGGAAACTATAAGAGATAATGCAATTTGGCAACCGGCAATGTAATTAGCATGCCGAATATTACTTGGAATGTGAATTGGAATGAAATCGCCAATAGATAAGACCATTTTACAATTTGGGCCCAAGTTAGAAGCAGAGCCTAAGGTTAAAAATAATCGATAGTCCATATCTCGGAAACTATAAGAGATAATGCAGTTTCGCAACCGGCAATGTAATTAGCATGCCGAATATTACTTAGAATGTGAATTGGGACGAAATCGCCAATAGATAAGACCATTTTACAATTTGGGCCCAAGTTAGAAGCAGAGCCTAAGGTGTAAATTATCGATAGTCCATATCTCGGAAACTATAAGAGATAATGCAATTTGGCAACCGGCAATGTAATTAGCATGCCGAATATTACTTGGAATGTGAATTGGAACGAATTCGCCAATAGATAAGACCATTTTACAATTTGGGCCCAAGTTAGAAGCAGAGCCTAAGGTTTAAATTATCGATAGTCCATATCTCGGAAACTATAAGAGATAATGCAATTTGGCAACCGGCAATGTAATTAGCATGCCGAATATTACTTGGAATGTGAATTGGAACGAATTCGCCAATAGATAAGACCATTTTACAATTTGGGCCCAAGTTAGAAGCAGAGCCTAAGGTGTAAATTATCGATAGTCCATATCTCGGAAACTATAAGAGATAATGCAACTTGGCCACCGGCAATGTAATTAGCATGCCGAATATTACTTGGAATGTGAATTGGAACGAAATCGCCAATAGATAAGACCATTTTACAATTTGGGCCCAAGTTAGAAGCAGAGCCTAAGGTGTAAATTATGGATAGTCCATATCTCGGAAACTATAAGAGATAATGCAATTTCGCAACCGGCAATGTAATTAGCATGCCGAATATTACTTGGAGTGTGAATTGGAACGAAATCGCCAATAGATAAGACCATTTTACAATTTGGGCCCAAGTTAGAAGCAGAGCCTAAGGTGTAAATTATCGATAGTCCGTATCTCGGAAACTATAAGAGATAATGTAATTTGGCAACCGGCAATGTAATTAGCATGCCGAATATTACTTGGAATGTGAATTGGAACGAAATCGCCAATAGATTTGACCATTTTACAATTTGGGCCCAAGTTAGAAGCAGAGCCTAAGGTGTAAATTATCGATAGTCCATATCTCGGAAACTATAAGAGATAATGCAATTTGGCAACCGGCAATGTAATTAGCATGCCGAATATTACTTGGAATGTGAATTGGAACGAATTCGCCAATAGATAAGACCATTTTACAATTTGGGCCCAAGTTAGAAGCAGAGCCTAAGGTGTAAATTATCGATAGTCCATATCTCGGAAACTATAAGAGATAATGCAACTTGGCCACCGGCAATGTAATTAGCATGCCGAATATTACTTGGAATGTGAATTGGAACGAAATCGCCAATAGATAAGACCATTTTACAATTTGGGCCCAAGTTAGAAGCAGAGCCTTAGGTGTAAATTATCGATAGTCCATATCTCGGAAACTATAAGAGATAATGCAATTTGGCAACCGGCAATGTAATTAGCATGCCGAATATTACTTGGAATGTGAATTGGAACGAAATCGCCAATAGATAAGACCATTTTACAATTTGGGCCCAAGTTAGAAGCAGAGCCTAAGGTGTAAATTATCGATAGTCCATATCTCGGAAACTATAAGAGATAATGCAATTTGGCAACCGGCAATGTAATTAGCAGGCCGAATATTACTTGGAATGTGAATTGGGACGAAATCGCCAATAGATAAGACCATATTACAATTTGGGCCCAAGTTAGAAGCAGAGCCTGAGGTGTAAATTATCGATAGTCCATATCTCGGAAACTATAAGAGATAATGCAATTTGGCAACCGGCAATGTAATTGGCATGCCGAATATTACTTGGAATGTGAATTGGAACGAAATCGCCAATAGATAAGACCATTTTACAATTTGGGCCCAAGTTAGAAGCAGAGCCTAAGGTGTAAATTATCGATAGTCCATATCTCGGAAACTATAAGAGATAATGCAATTTGGCAACCGGCAATGTAATTAGCATGCCGAATATTACTTGGAATGTGAATTGGAACGTAATCGCCAATAGGTAAGACCATTTTACAATTTGGGCCCAAGTTAGAAGCAGAGCCTAAGGTGTAAATTATCGATAGTCCATATCTCGGAAACTATAAGAGATAATTCAATTTGGCCACCGGCAATGTAATTAGCATGCCGAATATTACTTGGAATGTGAATTGGAACGAAATCGCCAATAGATAAGACCATTTTACAATTTGGGCCCAAGTTAGAAGCAGAGCCTAAGGTGTAAATTATCGATAGTCCATATCTCGGAAACTATAAGAGATAATGCAATTTGGCAACCGGCAATATAATTAGCATGCCGAATATTACTTGGAATGTGAATTGGAACGAA
Source organism: Rhynchophorus ferrugineus (assembly GCF_030347505.1). NCBI lineage: Eukaryota > Metazoa > Arthropoda > Insecta > Coleoptera > Curculionidae > Rhynchophorus > Rhynchophorus ferrugineus. The sequence goes on along the minus strand of NW_027472801.1, from coordinate 9,176 downwards.
GTCGCCAATAGATAAGGCCATTTTACAATTTGGGCCCAAGATAGAAGCAGAGCCTAAGGTGTAAATTATCGATAGTCCATATCTCGGAAACTATAAGAGATAATGCAATTTGGCAACCGGCAATGTAATTAGCATGCCGAATATTACTTGGAATGTGAATTGGAACGAAATCGCCAATAGATAAACCATTTTACAATTTGGGCCCAAGTTAGAAGCAGAGCCTAAGGTGTAAATTATCGATAGTCCATATCTCGGAAATTAAAAGAGATAATGCAATTTGGAAACCGGCAATGTAATTAGCATGCCGAATATTACTTGGAATGTGAATTCGAACGAAATCGCCAATAGATAAGTCCATTTTACAATTTGGGCCCAAGTTAGAAGCAGAGCCTAAGGTGTAAATTATCGATAGTCCATATCTCGGAAACTATAAGAGATAATGCAGTTTCGCAACCGGCAATGTAATTAGCATGCCGAATATTACTTGGAATGTGAATTGGGACGAAATCGCCAATAGATAAGACCATTTTACAATTTGGGCCCAAGTTAGAAGCAGAGCCTAAGGTGTAAATTATCGATAGTCCATATCTCGGAAACTATAAGAGATAATGCAATTTGGCAACCGGCAATGTAATTAGCATGCCGAATATTACTTGGAATGTGAATTGGAACGAAATCGCCAATAGATAAGACCATTTTACAATTTGGGCCCAAGTTAGAAGCAGAGCCTAAGGTGTAAATTATCGATAGTCCATATCTCGGAAACTATAATAGATAATGCAATTTGGCAACCGGCAATGTAATTAGCATGCCGAATACCACTTGGAATGTGAATTGAAACGAAATCGCCAATAGATAAGACCATTTTACAATTTGGGCCCAAGTTAGAAGCAGAGCCTAAGGTGTAAATTATCGATAGTCCATATCTCGGAAACTATAAGAGATAATTCAATTTGGCAACCGGCAATGTAATTAGCATGCCGAATATTACTTGGAATGTGAATTGGAACGAAATCGCCAATAGATAAGACCATTTTACAATTTGGGCCCAAGTTAGAAGCAGAGCCTAAGGTGTAAATTATCGATAGTCCATATCTCGGAAACTATAAGAGATAATGCAATTTGGCAACCGCAATGTAATTAGCATGCCGAATATTACTTGGAATGTGAATTGGAACGAAATTGCCAATAGATAAGACGATTTTACAATTTGGGCCCAAGTTAGAAGCAGAGCCTAAGGTGTAAATTACCGATAGTCCATATCTCGGAAACTATAAGAGATAATGCAATTTGGCAACCGGCAATGTAATTAGCATGCCGAATATTACTCGGAATGTGAATTGGAACGAAATCGCCAATATATAAGACCATTTTCAATTTGGGCCCAAGTTAGAAGCAGAGCCTAAGGTGTAAATTATCGATAGTCCATATCTCGGAAACTATAGGAGATAATGCAATTTGGCAACAGACAATGTAATTAGCATGCCGAATATTACTTGGAATGTGAATTGGAACGAAATCGCCAATAGATAAGACCATTTTACAATTTGGGCCCAAGTTAGAAGCAGAGCTTAAGGTGTAAATTATCGATAGTCCATATCTCGGAAACTATAAGAGATAATGCAATTTGGCAACCGGCAATGTAATTAGCATGCCGAATACTACTTGGAATGTGAATTGGAACGAAATCGCCAATAGATAAGACCATTTTAGAGTTTGGGCCAAGTTAGAAGCAGAGCCTAAGGTTAAAAAATAATCGATAGTCCATATCTCGGAAACTATAAGAGATAATGCAATTTGGGAACCGGCAATGTAATTAGCATGCCGAATATTACTTGGAATGTGAATTGGAACGAAATCGCCAATAGATAAGACCATTTTACAATTTGGGCCCAAGTTAGAAGCAGAGCCTAAGGTGTAAATTATCGATAGTCCATATCTCGGAAACTATAAGAGATAATGCAACTTGGCCACCGGCAATGTAATTAGCATGCCGAATATTACTTGGAATGTGAATTGGAACGAAATCGCCAATAGGTAAGACCATTTTACAATTTGGGCCCAAGTTAGAAGCAGAGCCTAAGGTGTAAATTATCGATAGTCCATATCTCGGAAACTATAGGAGATAATTCAATTTGGCAACCGGCAATGTAATTAGCATGCCGAATATTACTTGGAATGTGAATTGGAACGAAATCGCCAATAGATAAGACCATTTTACAATTTGGGCCCAAGTTAGAAGGAGAGCCTAAGGTGTAAATTATCGATAGTCCATATCTCGGAAACTATAAGAGATAATGCAATTTGGCAACCGGCAATGTAATTAGCATGCCGAATATTACTTGGAATGTGATTGGAACGAGATCGCCAATAGATAAGACGATTTTACAATTTGGGCCCCAAGTTAGAAGCAGAGCCTAAGGTGTAAATTATCGATAGTCCATATCTCGGAAACTATAAGAGATAATGCAATTTGGCAACCGGCAATTTAATTAACATGCCGAATATTACTTGGAATGTGAATTTGAACGAAATCGCCAATAGATAAGACCATTTTACAATTTGGGCCCAAGTTAGAAGCAGAGCTTAAGGTGTAAATTATCGATAGTCCATATCTCTGAAACTATAAGAGATAATGCAATTTGGCAACCGGCAATGTAATCAGCATGCCGAGTATTGCTTGGAATGTGAATTGGAACGAAATCGCCAATAGATAAGGACCATTTTACAATTTGGGCCCAAGTTAGAAGCAGAGCCTAAGGTGTAAATTATCGATAGTCCATATCTCGGAAACTATAAAAGATAATGCAATTTGGCAACCGGCAATGTTATTAGCATGCCGAATATTACTTGGAATGTGAATTGGAACGAAATCGCCAATAGATAAGACCATTTTACAATTTGGGTCCAAGTTAGAAGCAGAGCCTAAGGTGTAAATTATCGATAGTCCATATCTCGGAAACTATAAGAGATAATGCAATTTGGCAACCGGCAATGTAATTAGCATGCCGAATATTACTTGGAATGTGAATTGGAACGAAATCGCCAATAGATAAGACCATTTTACAATTTGGGCCCAAGTTAGAAGCAGAGCCTAAGGTGTAAATTATCGATAGTCCATATCTCGGAAACTATAAAAGATAATGCAATTTGGCAACCGGCAATGTAATTAGCATGCCGAATACCACTTGGAATGTGAATTGAAACGAAATCGCCAATAGATAAGACCATTTTACAATTTGGGCCCAAGTTAGAAGCAGAGCTAAGGTGTAAATTATCGATAGTCCCATATCTCGGAAACTATAAGAGATAATTCAATTTGGCAACCGGCAATGTAATTAGCATGCCGAATATTACTTGGAATGTGAATTGGAACGAAATCGCCAATAGATAAGACCATTTTACAATTTGGGCCCAAGTTAGAAGCAGAGCCTAAGGTGTAAATTATCGATAGTCCATATCTCGGAAACTATAAGAGATAATGCAATTTGGCAACCGGCAATGTAATTAGCATGCCGAATATTACTTGGAATGTGAATTGGAACGAAATCGCCATAGATAAGACGATTTTACAATTTGGGCCCAAGTTAGAAGCAGAGCCTAAGGTGTAAATTACCGATAGTCCATATCTCGGAAACTATAAGAGATAATGCAATTTGGCAACCGGCAATGTAATTAGCATGCCGAATATTACTCGGAATGTGAATTGGAACGAAATCGCCAATAGATAAGACCATTTTCAATTTGGGCCCAAGGTTAGAAGCAGAGCCTAAGGTGTAAATTATCGATAGTCCATATCTCGGAAACTATAGGAGATAATGCAATTTGGCAACAGACAATATAATTAGCATGCCGAATATTACTTGGAATGTGAATTGGAACGAAATCGCCAATAGATAAGACCATTTTACAATTTGGGCCCAAGTTAGAAGCAGAGCCTAAGGTGTAAATTATCGATAGTCCATATCTCGGAAACTATAAGAGATAATGCAATTTGGCAACCGGCAATGTAATTAGCATGCCGAATACTACTTGGAATGTGAATTGGAACGAAATCGCCAATAGATAAGACCATTTTAGAGTTTGGGCCCAAGTTAGAAGCAGAGCCTAAGGTTAAAAATAATCGATAGTCCATATCTCGGAAACTATAAGAGATAATGCAATTTGGGAACCGGCAATGTAATTAGCATGCCGAATATTACTTGGAATGTGAATTGGAACGAAATCGCCAATAGATAAGACCATTTTACAATTTGGGCCCAAGTTAGAAGCAGAGCCTAAGGTGTAAATTATCGATAGTCCATATCTCGGAAACTATAAGAGATAATGCAACTTGGCCACCGGCAATGTAATTAGCATGCCGAATATTACTTGGAATGTGAATTGGAACGAAATCGCCAATAGGTAAGACCATTTTACAATTTGGGCCCAAGTTAGAAGCAGAGCCTAAGGTGTAAATTATCGATAGTCCATATCTCGGAAACTATAGGAGATAATTCAATTTGGCAACCGGCAATGTAATTAGCATGCCGAATATTACTTGGAATGTGAATTGGAACGAAATCGCCAATAGATAAGACCATTTTACAATTTGGGCCCAAGTTAGAAACAGAGCCTAAGGTGTAAATTATCGATAGTCCATATCTCGGAAACTATAAGAGATAATGCAATTTGGCAACCGGCAATGTAATTAGCATGCCGAATATTACTTGGAATGTGAATTGGAACGAAATCGCCAATAGATAAGACGATTTTACAATTTGGGCCCAAGTTAGAAGCAGAGCCTAAGGTGTAAATTATCGATAGTCCATATCTCGGAAACTATAAGAGATAATGCAATTTGGCAACCGGCAAATTAATTAACATGCCGAATATTACTTGGAATGTGAATTGGAAACGAAATCGCCAATAGATAAGACCATTTTACAATTTGGGCCCAAGTTAGAAGCAGAGCCTAAGGTGTAAATTATCGATAGTCCATATCTCGGAAGCTATAAGAGATAATGCAATTTGGCAACCGGCAATGTAATTAGCATGCCGAATATTACTTGGAATGTGAATTGGAACGAAATCGCCAATAGATAAGGCCATTTTACAATTTGGGCCCAAGTTAGAACCAGAGCCTAAGGTGTAAATTATCGATAGTCCATATCTCGGAAACTATAAGAGATAATGCAATTTGGCAACCGGCAATGTAATTAGCATGCCGAATATTACTAGGAATATGAATTGGAACGAAATCGCCAATAGATAAGACCATTTTACAATTTGGGCCCAAGTTAGAAGCAGAGCCTAAGGTGTAAATTATCCATAGTCCATATCTCGGAAACTATAAGAGATAATGCAATTTGGCAACCGGCAATGTAATTAGCATGCCGAATATTACTTGGAATGTGAATTGGAACGAAATCGGCCAATAGACAAGGCCATTTTACAATTTGGGCCCAAGTTAGAAGCAGAGCCTAAGGTGTAAATTATTGATAGTCCATATCTCGGAAACTATAAGAGATAATGCAATTTCGCAACCGGCAATGTAATTAGCATGCCGAATATTACTTGGAGTGTGAATTGGAACGAAATCGCCAATATATAAGACCATTTTACAATTTGGGCCCAAGTTAGAAGCAGAGCCTAAGGTGTAAATTATCGATAGTCCCGTATCTCGGAAACTATAAGAGATAATGCAATTTGGCAACCGGCATTGTAATTAGCATGCCGAATATTACTTGGAATGTGAATTGGAACGAAATCGCCAATAGATAAGACCATTTTACAATTTGGGCCCAAGTTAGAAGCAGAGCCTAAGGTGTAAATTATCGATAGTCCATATCTCGGAAACTATAAGAGATAATGCAATTTGGCAACCGGCAATGTAATTAGCATGCCGAATATTACTTGGAATGTGAATTGGAACGAAATCGCCAATAGATAAGACCATTTTACAATTTGGGCCCAAGTTAGGTTCGTCCATCGATCGATAGACCATATCTCGGAAACTATAAGAGATAATGCAATTTGGCAACCGGCAATGTAATTAGCATGCCGAATATTACTTGGAATGTGAATTGGAACGAAATCGCCAATAGATAAGACCATTTTACAATTTGGGCCCAAGTTAGAAGCAGAGCCTAAGGTGTATATTATCGATAGTCCATATCTCGGAAACTATAAGAGATAATGCAATTTGGCAACCGGCAATGTAATTAGCATGCCGAATATTACTTGGAATGCGAATTGGAACGAAATCGCCAATAGATAAGACCATTTTACAATTTGGGCCCAAGTTAGAAGCAGAGCCTAAGGTGTAAATTATCGATAGTCCATATCTCGGAAACTATAAGAGATAATGCAATTTGGCAACCGGCAATGTAATTAGCATGCCGAATATTACTTGGAATGTGAATTGGAACGAAATCGCCAATAGGTAAGACCATTTTACAATTTGGGCCCAAGTTAGAAGCAGAGCCTAAGGTGTAAATTATCGATAGTCCATATCTCGGAAACTATAAGAGATAATTCAATTTGGCCACCGGCAGTGTAATTAGCATGCCGAATATTACTTGGAATGTGAATTGGAACGAAATCGCCAATAGATAAGACCATTTTACAATTTGGGCCCAAGTTAGAAGCAGAGCCTAAGGTGTAAATTATCGATAGTCCATATCTCGGAAACTATAAGAGATAATGCAATTTGGCAACCGGCAATGTAATTAGCATGCCGAAAATTACTTGGAATGTGAATTGGAACGAAATCGCCAATAGATAAGGCCATTTTACAATTTGGGCCCAAGTTAGAAGCAGAGCCTAAGGTGTATATTATCGATAGTCCATATCTCGGAAACTATAAGAGGTAATGAAATTTGGCAACCGCAATGTAATTAGCATGCCGAATATTACTTGGAATGTGAATTGGAACGAAATCGCCAATGGATAAGACCATTTTACAATTTGGGCCCAAGTTAGAAGCAGAGCCTAAGGTGTAAATAATCGATAGTCCATATCTCGGAAACTATAAGAGATAATGCAATTTGGGAACCGGCAATGTAATTAGCATGCCGAATATTACTTGGAATGTGAATTGGAACGAAATCGTCAATAGGTAAGACCATTTTACAATTTGGGCCCAAGTTAGAAGCAGAGCCTAAGGTGTAAATTATCGATAGTCCATATCTCGGAAACTATAAGAGATAATTCAATTTGGCCACCGGCAATGTAATTAGCATGCCGAATATTACTTGGAATGTGAATTGGAACGAAATCGCCAATAGATAAGACCATTTTACAATTTGGGCCCAAGTTAGAAGCAGAGCCTAAGGTGTAAATTATCGATAGTCCATATCTCGGAAACTATAAGAGATAATGCAATTTGGCAACCGGCAATGTAATTAGCATGCCGAATATTACTTGGAATGTGAATTGGAACGAAATCGCCAATAGGTAAGACCATTTTACAATTTGGGCCCAAGTTAGAAGCAGAGCCTAAGGTGTAAATTATCGATAGTCCATATCTCGGAAACTATAAGAGATAATTCAATTTGGCCACCGCAATGTAATTAGCATGCCGAATATTACTTGGAATGTGAATTGGAACGAAATCGCCAATAGATAAGACCATTTTACAATTTGGGCCCAAGTTAGAAGCAGAGCCTAAGGTGTAAATTATCGATAGTCCATATCTCGGAAACTATAAGAGATAATGCAATTTGGCAACCGGCAATGTAATTAGCATGCCGAATATTACTTGGAATGTGAATTGGAACGAAATCGCCAATAGATAAGACCATTTTACAATTTGGGCCCAAGTTAGAAGCAGAGCCTAAGGTGTAAATTATCGATAGTCCATATCTCGGAAACTATAAGAGATAATGCAATTTGGCAACCGGCAATGTAATTAGCATGCCGAATATTACTTGGAATGTGAATTGGAACGAAATCGCCAATAGATAAGACCATTTAACAATTTGGGCCCAAGTTAGAAGCAGAGCCTAAGGTGTAAATTATCGATAGTCCATATCTCGGAAACTATAAGAGATAATGCAATTTGGCAACCGGCAATGTAATTAGCATGCCGAATATTACTTGGAATGTGAATTGGCAACGAAATTGCCAATAGATAAGACCATTTTACAATTTGGGCCCAAGTTAGAAGCAGAGCCTAAGGTGTAAATTATCGATAGTCCATATCTCGGAAACTATAAGAGATAATGCAATTTGGCAACCGGCAATGTAATTAGCATGCCGAATATTACTTGGAATGTGAATTGGAACGAAATCGCCAATAGATAAGACCATTTTACAATTTGGGCCCAAGTTAGAAGCAGAGCCTAAGGTGTAAATTATCGATAGTCCATATCTCGGAAACTATAAGAGATAATGCAATTTGGCAACCGGCAATGTAATTAGCATGCCGAATATTACTTGGAATGTGAATTGGAACGAAATCGCCAATAGATAAGACCATTTTACAATTTAGGGCCCAAGTTAGAAGCAGAGCCTAAGGTGTAAATTATCGATAGTCCATATCTCGGAAACTATAAGAGATAATGCAATTTGGCAACCTGGCAATGTAATTAGCATGCCGAATATTACTTGGAATGTGAATTGGAACGAAATCGCCAATAGATAAGACCATTTTACAATTTGGGCCCAAGTTAGAAGCAGAGCCTAAAGGTGTAAATTATCGATAGTCCATATCTCGGAAACTATAAGAGATAATGCAATTTGGCAACCGGCAATGTAATTAGCATGCCGAATATTACTTGGAATGTGAATTGGAACGAAATCGCCAATAGTAAGACCATTTTACAATTTGGGCCCAAGTTAGAAGCAGAGCCTAAGGTGTAAATTATCGATAGTCCATATCTCGGAAACTATAAGAGATAATGCAATTTGGCAACTGGCAATGTAATTAGCATGCCGAATATTACTTGGAATGTGAATTGGGACGAAATCGCCAATAGATAAGACCATTTTACAATTTGGGCCCAAGTTAGAAGCAGAGCCTAAGTGTAAATTATCGAATAGTCCCATATCTCGAAACTATAAGAGATAATGCAATTTGGCAACCGGCAATGTAATTAGCATGCCGAATATTACTTGGAATGTGAATTGGAACGAAATCGCCAATAGATAAGACCATTTTACAATTTGGGCCCAAGTTAGAAGCAGAGAATAAG